>NW_026001656.1:82155-150007 GCF_001458135.2 Marmota marmota marmota | reverse complement strand
TTGTCATTACTACCAGGCTACCTGTGTTATCCTACTTCTCGCCGTCATCACGATGCAGGATGCGAGGCAAGGTACTGCACTTGAGTGATCCCTCAACGGACCTCAAGGAAAGCATGTCCTATTGCATGTGGGTTTGACGTCCACGCCCCGCCCTACAAAAAAAGGCATCGGCTGATATGGGACCAGGTCTAGGGAAGGGCCCTCCTTAGGACTGAACCATACATTGCAGCCACTTCTGCACAGTGGGATAGGACCTCTACTTTCACCTGCATTGTTTTATAAAACAGAAGGGGGAACTGTGGTGAGCTGTTCTAATTAGACCGTGGCCACCATTAGAAGATGGCGCCGGCTTCCACTGTGGCCTGTGATAAACAACTCCTAATATGGAGAATTGGCACGCAGTCCCTTCCCACCCTATGAGAAATGTCCATGTGGCAGCTTGGGATTGGTATGCGGGAGGCTTTATTAGGCTGTGCTTGGGCGGGGTCACTAGAAGAAGATAGATGAATCAAGGCCTGAATAAACTGCTGAAAGAAGATTCCTGAGTTGCGTCTTCCTTGCGGGCAAGGGGTCGCAACAAGGTTCAGGGTTAATTTTAGGACTAGGACATGAATTATAGCTAGAAGGTTTTGGCTAGGTTTAGGGTTAGGGTTTGGTTTAGGTTAACATTTAGGGTTAGGACAATGGCTCTCTTTTTAAATGGATAAGGCTAGGGTTACGGCTAGTTTTAGGATTAGCGATAGTGTTAGGTCTAGTGGTAGGTTGATGATTAGGCATAGGGCGAGGGTCAAATGTAGAGTTATGGTTAGATCTAGCGTAGGGTCTAGGGCTAGGGTTAGGGCTAAGATTAGGGCTTGTGTTAGGTTTATTATAATGGATAGGGTTAGAACTAGAAGTAGGGCTAGGGAGAAAGTTAGAGTTAATCTTAGACAAAGGTTAAAGTTAGAGTTAGGGCTAAATTAAGGCTAAGATTAGTGCTAGATTTAGTGTTAGAGTTAAGCCTATGGTTAGGGCTAGAGATATGGTTAGTATTAGTGTTAGGGTTAGTGATAGTGTTAGGAGAAAGGATGGGGTTGTACCTAAAGTCAGGTCTAGGGCGAGGGTTAAAATTAGAGATAGGGCTAGATTTAGGGTTTGGGTTAGGATTAAGGCTAGGTATAGGCCTAAGATGAGGAATAGTGTTTGTGTTAGGGTTAGGGCTAGGATTAGGGCTGCAGCTAATGTCATGTCTGGGTTTATGATTATGGTTAGTTTTAGGGTTAGGTTATTGCTAGGTCTAGTGTAAGGATTAAGTTTAGGTTAAGGGTCAGGTTTAAATCTAGTTGTATTATTAGGGTCAGTGTTCAATTAGGATTTGGTTTAGGTTAAGATTTAGGGTTAAGGCTTGAATTAGCCTTAGGGATAGGGTTAGGGTTTGGGTTAGGGTAATTGATAGAGTTAGGTTCAGGGTTCAGGTTAGGTTTATAGTAATGAATAGGGTCAGTGTTAGCAATAGTGTTAGTGTTAGACCTAAGGTTAGTATTTTTGTTAGGCTTATCTTTAGGGTAATGGATAGGGTTAGAGCTAAGTTTAGGGCTAGGTTAAGGTTAGAATTAGGACTAGGGTTAGGGGTAGGCCTAGGTTTCATATCAGGGTTAGGTTTGGGGTAAGTGTTAGCATTTGAGCTGGGGTTAGGGCTAGCGTGCGGTTTAGGGCTAGAGTCAGGGCTAATGTTAGGGTTAGGATTAGGGTTATGTTTAGATTAAGGTTAGAGTTTGAGCTAGCATTAGGGTTAGGGCGAGGGTTAGGATTTGGGTATGTCTAAGCTTCTTGTTAGGGTTACAATAAGGGCTAGGTTTAGGGCTAGGATAAGGATTACATTTGTGTGAGGTTTATGGCTAGCATTAGAGCTATGAGTAATGTAAGAACTAGGTATATGGTTATGGCTAGTTTTAGGGTTAGGGTTATAAATAAGTCTACTGTTCTAGTTAGGTTTTGGGTTAGGATAACATTTAGAGCTAGGGCTTGTTTTAGGGTAATTGTTCGGGTTACGTTAGGTTTAGGGTGAGGGCCAGATTTAGGACTAGCATTGGGTCTAGGGATAGAGTTAGTCTTTAAGTTAGGTTAACAGTTATTGTTAGGGCTATTGCTAGGTTTTTGCTTAGGGCTAAGGCTAGATTTATGACTCTATCTAGGATTAGGTTTGGTCTAGTGCTAGTGTTACTGTTAGGTTTAGGTATACTTTTACCAGTAGGGGTAGGGTTAGCGTTTGCGTTAGGGCTAGTGTCACGTTTAGACCTAGGGTTAGTGTTAGGGTCAGAATAAGGGACAGGGTTTGAGTTAAGGTTAGAGATATAATGAGGGATAGGATTAGGACTAGTAATAGAGTTAGGGTTTGAGGTAGGCTAAAGTTTATGGTTAGGACTATGGTAGCATTACAGTGAGGGTTTGACTTAGGGTAAGGAATGGGGTTAGAGGTAGATTTAGGGTTAGTGTTAGGGTTAAGGTTAGGTTTAGGGTTATACCTGTTTAGGCCTCAGAATAGAGCAAGGATTTGTGTTAGCATTAGGGCTACAGTTAATGAAAGAACTATGATTCTGATTAGGGCTAGTTCTAGGGTTAGCATCAGGGCAATGTTTATAGCTAGGGTTACTGTTAGGGTCTGAGTATGGGAAAGGGTTACTTCTATTGTTAGGGTTAGGACTCAAATTAGGGCTTTGTTTAGGGCTAGGTGTAGTGTTAGCATTTGGTTTAGGTTAATGGTTAGTGTTAGGATTATGGATCAATTTTGTTTTAGGGCTAGGGTACTGTTAGGGCTAGTTTTCTGATTAGCATTAGGGTTAGGGCTAGTGTTAGAGTGAGCTTTAGTTTAATGTTAGGGTTAGATCCAGGTTTAGGGATAGGGTAAGGTTAGGGCTATGGTGGGGGCTAGGGCTAGGAATAGGGTTTGGGTTATGGTAATGGATACGTTTAGAACTAGGGCTAGGGCTAGTGAGAGAGTTAGATTTAGTCTTGGGGCTAGGGATAGTGTTAAGTTTAGGGTTAGGGCTAAATTAGATCTAGATTAGAGCTATGGTTAGTTGTAGGTTTAGGCCTAGTTTTAGGGCTAGGTTTAGGATTAGAATTAGGGTTATGGTAAGGTATAATATTACAGCTACATTTAGGCCTAGGGCAAAGCATAAAATTAGGGTTAGGTCTAGGGTTAATGTTAGGATTAGGATTAAGACTAGGCTTAGTGACAGGTGTAGGGCTAGGATTTGTGATAGGATTGGGGTTAAGATTAGGGATAGGGCTAAGCTTAGGTCTAGGTCTATAGTTAGGAATAGTTATAGGCTAAGGATTATGGCCAGGTCTGTTGTAAGTGATAGGTTGATTGTTATGGTCAGGTTTACAACTAGGAATATTATTATGGTCAGAGTCAGGGTTAGGGTATGTGTTATGTTAAGGATTAGGATTAGGGCTCATATTATCATTAGGGTTAGTATTAGGGCTAGGGTAATGGATACGGTTAAGTTTAGGGTTAAGGTTAGATTTAGAGTAATAGACAAGTTTAGGGTTAGGGATAGGTTTAGGTTTAGGCCTAGGGATAGAATTTGGTCAGGGTTATGATTAGGGTAATCGATTGGATTAGAGCTACAGTTAGGACTAGGGTTATGGTTAGGTTAGAGCGATGGATAAGCTTAGGTCTAGGGTTAGAATTTGGTTAGGGTTATGGTTAGGGTAATAGATAAGATTAGAGCTAGGGATAGGGCTAGGATTATGGTTAGGATTAGGGCTATGGTTTGGGTTAGATTTCAGGTTAGGACAAGGTTTACGTTTATGGTTAGGTTTAGGTTAAGTATTAGGGCTAGGGTTAGGATTAGGGCTAGGGTTAAACTAGGATTAGGGCTCTGATTAGGTCTAGGTTTTGAGTTAGGTTAGGGCTATTTAGGACTAGGGCTAATGTTAGAACTAGGGTTCTGATTAGGGCTAGGTTCAGTTTAGCATTATGTCCAAATCTAGTGTATAGATTAGGTTTAGTTTTAGGGTGATGATTAGACATAGGGTTCGTGTTACCCTCAGAGTCAGGATCAGTGTTACTGATCAGAGTTAGGGATAGACTCGAATTAGGGCTAGGGTTAAGGCTAGGTGTATGGTTAGTGGTTGTGTAAGGGTTAGGCTAATAATTAGGGATAGGTCTAATGTCAAGTCTAGGATTATTTTTTGGTTAGGGTTAGCATTAGGTCCTTGTCACAGTTTTGTTTTAGAGCTAGGGCTACTTTTAGGATTAGTGATAGTGTTAGCACTCGTGGTATAGTGAGTTTTAGGCTTAGATTTGTTGTTATGGTTATGTCTAGGTTCAGGACTATGGCTATGTTTATAGCTAAGGTAAGTGCTAGTGTTAGAGTTGTGAATACATAGAGTAAGAACCAGAAATAGGGCTAGGGCAAGAGTTAGAGTTAGTCTTAGGGCTAGGGTTAGGGGTGGGTTTAAGGTTAGGGCTAAATTAGGACTAGAATTAGCACTAGGGTTGGTGTTAGGGTTAGGCCTAGGGTTAGGGTTAAGTTTAGGGGAAGGGATAGGGTTAGAATTAGGTTTAGGGCTAGGGCGAGGTTTAGAATTAGGGTTAGAGGTAGGGTTAGGATTAAGGCTATGTTTAGTGCTAGGCTGAGGGTTTTTGTTAGGACTAGGGCTAGGATTATGGATAGGGCTAATGTCAGGTCTAGACTTATGGTTAGTGTTAGTTTTAGGATTAAGTAACAGCTAGGTATAGTGTAAGGTTTAAGTTTAGGTAAGGGTCAGGTTTAAAGATAGTTGTATTATTAGGGTCAAGTTCTGGGTAGGGTTTGGTTTAGCTTAAGTTTTAGGGTTAATGATTGAATTAGCTTTAGTGTTAGGGTTACAGATAGGGTAATGGATATGATTAGGTTTAGGTTTCAGGTTAGATTTAGAGTAATGAATAGGGTTAGTGTTAGCGATAGGGTTAGCGTTACGCCTAGGTTTAGCATATGACTTAGACTAATCTTTAGGGTAATGGATAGTGTTAGAGCTAAGGTTAAGGCTAGGGATAAGGTTATGATTAGGGCTAGGTTTAGGGTTAGGCCTAGGGTTAGTGTCAGGTAACGTTTTAGGGTAAGTATTAGCATTTGAGCTAGGGTTAGGTCTTGGGCTAGAGTTAGGTTTAGAGTCAGGGCTAGGGTTAGGGTTAGGTTTATATTTAGGGTAAAGGTTAGAGTTTGAGCTAGGTTTAGGGCTAGGGCGAGTGTAGGATTAGGCTTAGGTCTAGGATTATGGTTAGCATTACTAGTAGAGCTAAGTTTAGGGCTAGGATAAGGGCTAGATTTTGTGTTAGGTTTAGGGCTAACATTAGGGCTATGGAAAATATAAGAGCTAGGAACATGTTTATGGCTAGTTTTAGTGTCAGGGTTATTCATATGTCTAGTGTTAGTGTTAGATTTGGGGTTAGGATAAGGTTTAGAGCTAGAGTTTGTTTAGGATTATGGTCATTGTTCAGGATAGGTTTAGGTTTAGGGTGAGTGCTAGAATTACAACTAGTGTTTGGTCTACGGATAGGGTTAGTCTTTAAGTTAGGTTAACTGTTATTGTTAGGGCTGGTGCTAGGTTTTTGTTAAGGCAGGAGGTAGATTTATTACTATATTTAGGATTAGGTTTCATCTAGTGCTAGTGTTACTGTAAGGATTAAATTTAGGTTTACCGGTATGGGAAGTATTAGGTTTCGGTTGAGTGTTAGGGTCAGGTTTAGACTTAGGTTTAGTGTTAGTGTCAGAATGAAGGTCAGGGTTAGGTTTAGGTTTAGAGCTAGAATGAGGACTAGGATAGGACTAATAATAGATTTAGGGTTTGGGGTAGGCGAAGAATTAATTTTAGGACTATGGTAGCATTAGGGTTAGGATTTGACTTAGGGAAAGGGATAGGGTTTATAGTAGGGTTAGGGTTAGGTTTAGGTTTGGGACTAGGGTTAGGGTTAGGGTTAGAGGTAAAAAATAGGGTTAGGTTTCAGATTCAGGCTAGAGTTTGTGTTATCATTAGAACTACGGTTAAAGAAAGAACTAGGTTTCTGTTTATGTTTAGTTCTAGTGTTAGTGTTAGGGCAATGTTTAGAGCTAGGGTTAGTGTTAGGGGCCGAGTTAGTTTCAGGGTTATTTCTAGGGTTAGGTTTAGGATGCAAATTAGGGCTAGGTTTAGGACTAGGTGTAGCTCTAGGTTTTGATTTAGGTTCAGCGTTAGGGTTATGGCTTGGTTTTGTTTTAAGTTTAGGGTAGATATATGGCTAGTTTTCCAATTAGCATTAGAGTTAGGGCTAGTGTTAGGGTGAGGTTTATACTTGATTTTAGTTTTAGATCCAGTTTTAAGCATTGGGCGAAGGTTAGGGCTAAGTTTGGGGCTAAAGATAGGGCTAGCTTTTGGTTTATGGTAAGGGGTAGGTTTAGAACTAGGGATAGGGCCATGGCGAGAGTTAGTCTTAGGGATAGGGATAGAGTTAGGTTTACTGTTAGGGCTGAATTAGGGCTAGGATTAGTGCTAGAGTAGATTTAGGCCTAGGTTTAGGGCTAGGGTTAGGGTTAACATTAGGGTTAGGGTAATGTATGATGTTACAGCTATGTTTAGTGCTAGGACAAAGGATAAAATTAGGATTAGGGATAGGGTTAAAATTAGGGTTAGGATTAAGGCTAGGCTTAGCACTAGGATTAGGTCTAGGGATAGGGCTAATGTCAGGTCTAGGGTTAAGGTTAGGCTAGGGTTAGGGATAGGGCTATGGCTCAGTTTTGTTTCAGAACTAGGCCTAGGTTCAGGACTAGTTTTATGATTAGTGATAGTGTTAGGGATAGTGGTCGGGTGAAGTTTAGGCTTAGATTTATTGTTATGGTTAGATCTAGGTTTAGGGCTATAGCTAGGTTTAAGACTAAGATTAGGGCTAGTGTTAGAGTAATGATAACTGATAGGGTTAGAACTAGAAATAGGGCTAGGGCGAGAATTCGAGTTAGTCTTTGAGCTAGGGTTATGGGTAGGTTTAGGGTTAGGGCTAAATAAGGGCTAGGATTAGCACTAGGCTTAGTGTTAGGGTTAGGCCTATTGTTAGGGTTAGGTTTAGCAGAAGGTATGGGTATATAGCTAATTTTAGGGATAGGGCGAGAGTAGAATTAGGGTTAGGGCTAGGTTAGTGTTTGGGTTATGATTAAGGCTACCTTTAGGGTTTGGTTTGAGTGTTTGTGTTAGGGATGGGGCTAGGATTAGGGATAGGGCTAATGTTAGGTCTAGGGTTTTGGTTAGAAATAGATTTAGGGTTAGGTTATGGCTAGGTCTATTGTAAGGTTTTTCTTTAGTTTAAGGATCAGGTTTAGAACTAGGCGTATTATTAGGGTCATGGTTGGGTAGAGTTTGGTTTATTTTAAGGTTTAGAGTTAATGGTTTAATTAGCGTTAGGGTTAGGGTTAGGAGTAGGGTAACGGATAGGGTTAGGTTTAGGGTTCAAGTTAAATTTAGAGTAATGGATAGAATGTTAATGATAGGGTTAGCATTAGTCCTAGGATTAGCATTTGAGTTGGGCTTATCTTTAGGTTAATGGATATGGTTAGAGGTAGGTTAGTCCTAGGGTTAAGGTTAGGATTAGGGCTAGGTTTAGGTTTAGGCCTAGGGTTAGTGTCAGGGTTAGGTTTAGGGTAAGTGTAAGGATATAAGCTAGGGTTAGGGCTATGGTGATGGTTAGGTTTAGAGTCAGGGCTAGGGTTACGGTTAGGGTTACAATTAGGGCTAGGTTAAGAGCTAGGATAAGGCTAGGTTTATGTGGTGTTTATAGCTAGCATTAGGGCTATCAGTTAGAATTAGGTTTAGGATTAGAATTAGGAACTGAATTAGGACTAGTGTTGGGTCTAGGGATAGGGTTAGATTTGGGTTAGGTTAAGGCTTACTTTTAGGGCTAGTGCAAGGTTTTTGTTTAGGGCTAGGGCTAGATTTATGACTATATTTAGGATTTGGTTTGGTCTAGTGCTAGTGTTACTGTTAGGTTTAGGTACAGCTTTACTGGTAGGGGTAGGGGTAGGGTCCGGTTTAGGGTTAGTTTGAGGTTTAGTTCTAGGGTTAATGTTAGAGTCAGAATAAGGGTCAGAGTTACAGGTAAAATGAGGCCTTGGGTTAGGACTAGTAATAGATTTGGGGATTGGGGTATGCTAAGGATTAGGGTTAGGATTAGGTAACATTAGGGTGAAGGTATGGCTTAGGGAAAGGATGGGATTAGATGTAGGATTAGGGTTAGGAATACTTTTAGGCCTAGGGTTATTTTTAGGGTTAGTATTAGGGTTAAACCGAGGGTTAGAGCTTGGATTAGCACTAGGATTTTTGTTAGCTTTAGGGCTATGGCTAATGAAAAAAACTTCAATTCTGATTAGGGATAGTTCTATGGTTAGCTTTAGGGAAATTTATAGAGCTAGGGCTAGTGTTAAGATCGGAGTCAGGGTCAGGGTTACTTCTAGGGTTAGGTTTAGCACTCAAATTATGGCAAGTTTAGGACTAGGTTTAGGCTTAGTGTTTGGTTTAGGTTAAGGGTTAGGGTTAGGTTTATGGCTCAGTTTTGTTTTAGGGTTAGGTTAGTGTTAGGGATAGTTTTCCAATTAGCATTAGGGTCAGAGCTAGTGTTAGGGTGAGCTTTAGGCTTAAGTTTAGGATTAGATTCATGTTTAGGGCTAGAGTAAAGTTTAGGGCTAAAGTTGGGGCTAAGATAGGGCTAGAGTTTGTGTTATGGTAAGGGATAGTTTTAGAAATAGGGATAGAGCTAGGGAGAGAGATAGAATTAGTCTTAGGGCTAGGGATAGTGTTAAGTTTAAAATGAGGGCTAAATTATGTCTAGTATTAGTGCTAACGTTAGTGTTAGGTTTAGGCCTAGGTTTAGTGCTAGGGTTAGGGTATGGTATGATGTTGCAGCTACGTTTTTGGCTAGGTTAAAGGATAAAATTAGGGATAGGGCTATGATTAACGTTATGGTTAGGATTAAGGCTAGGCTTAGTGCTAGGGTTAGGGCTAGGTTTTGTGGTAGGGTTAGGGCTAGGATTAGAGCTAGGTCTAATGTCAGGTCTAGGCTTATTTTTAGTGATAGTTTTAGGGTTAGGTTTATAGCCAGATCCACTGTAAGGTTTAAGCTGACTGTTAGGGTCAGCTTTACAGCTAGGGTATTATTAGGGATGAAATCAGGTTTAGAGTATGTGTTAGGTTAAGGTTTAGTGTTAGGGCTCAAATTAGCATTAGGTTTAGTGTTAGGGTTAGGGTAATGGATATGGTTAGGTTTAGGGTTCAGTTTAGGTTTAGGATAATGGACTGCCTTAGGGTTTGGGATAGTGTTAAGGTTAGGCCTACAGATAGAATTCAGTTAGGGTTATGGTTAGGGTAATGGATAGGATTAGAGCTACTGTTAGGTCTAGGGTTATTGTTAGATTAGGGCTATGGTTAGTTTTAGGCCTAGGGTTAGAATTCTGTTAGGGTTATTTTTAGGGTAAAAAATAATATTAGAGCCAGGGTTAGGGCTAGGGTTATGGTTAGGATTAGGGCCATAGTTTGAGTTAGTTCAAGGTTTAGTTTTTGGACTAGGTTTAGGTTAAGTGTTGGGGATAGGGTTAGGGTTAGAGATAGGGTTTAAACAAGGATTAGGGCTCAGATTAGGTCTAGGTTTTGGGTTAGGTTAGAGATAAGGTAGAACTACGGCTGTTGTAAGAACTAGAGTTAAGATTAAGGTTAGTTTTAGAGATAGAATTAGGTCTATGTCAAGGACTAGTGTTTAGATTAGGTTTAGATTTAGGGAGATGATTAGAGGGTAATAAATAAGATTAGAGCTAGGGTTAGGGCTAGGGTCATCGTTAGGATTAGGGCCATGGTTTGGTTTAGTTCAAGGTTTAGTTTTTGGGTTAGGTTTAGATTAAGTATTAGGGCTAGGGCAAGGGTTAGGGTTAGGGATAGGGTTAAATCTAGGGTTGGGGCTCAGACTAAGGCTAAGTTTTGGTTAAGTTTGGGTTAGGTTAGGGATAAGGTAGGACTATGGCTATTGTAAGAACTAGAGTTAAGATTAGGGCTAGAGTTAGCATTAAGTATAGGTCAAGATCTTGTGTTTAGATTAGGTTTAGGTTTAGGGAGATTCTTAGAGATAAGGTTAGTGTTAAGGTCAGAGTCAGGATCAGTATTACTGATCAGGGTTAGGGATAGGACTCTAATTAAGGCTAGGATTAAGTTTAGGTGTAGGGATAGGTTTTGTGTTTGGTTTAAGGTCAGAATTAGGGATAGGGCTAATGTCAGGTCTACCATTACTGTTAGGCTAGGGATAGGGTTAGGGCTATGGCTCAGTTTTGTTTTAGAGCTAGGGCTAGGGTTAGGGCTAGTTTTAGGTTTAGCGATAGTGTTAGGGCTAGTTGTAGGATGAGATTTAGGTTTAAATTTATTGTTATGGTTAGATCTAGGATTAGGGCTATGGCTAGGTTTAGGGCTAAATTTAGGGCTAGTGTTAGGGTTATGGAAACAGATAGGGTTTGAACTAGAAATATGGGTAGGTTGAGAGTTCGACTTAGTCTTTGGGCTAAGTTAGGGGTAGGTTTAGGCTTAGGGCTAAATTAGGGCTAGGATTAGCGCTAGGGTTAGTGTTAGGGTTAGGCCTAGGTTTAGAATTAGTGTTAGAGTTAAGGTTAGGATTAGGTTTAGGGGAAGGGATAGGGTTATAGCTAGGTTTAGGGCTAGGGCAATGATAAGATTTAGGGTTAGGATTAAGGTTAGGGTTTGGGTTAGGATTAAGACTAGGTTTAGGGCTAGGCTGAGGGTTTGTGTTAGGGCTACGGCTAGGATTAGAGGTAGGGATAATGTCAAGTCTCGGTTATGGTTAGGGTTAGTTTTAGTTTTAGGTTATGGCTATGTCTATTTTAAGGATAAGGTGTAGGGAAAGGGTCCACTATAGAACTATGTGTATTATTAGGGTCAGGGTCCACATAGGGTTTGGTTTAAGTTAAGATTTAGGGTTAATGCTTGAATTAGCAGTGCGTTCGAGTTAGGGTTAGGGTAATGGATAGAATTAGGTTTATGTTTCCAGTTAGTTTTAGAATAATGTATAGGGTTATTGTTAGGCATAGGGTTAGCATTTGAGTTAGGCTTTTCTTTGGGGTAATGGATAGGGTTAGAGCGAAGGTTAGAGCTAGGGTTAAGGTTAGGATTAAGTTTAGAGTTAGGGTTAAACGTAGGGTTAATGTTATGGTTAGTTTTAGAGTAAGTGTAGGCATTTGAGCTAGGGATAGGGCTAGGGCGAGGGTTAGGTTTTTAGTCAGGGCTGTGTTAGGTTTAGGGTTAGTGTTATATTTAGGCTAAGGATTAGAGTTTAAGCTAGGGTTAGATTTAGGGTGAGGGTTAGCATTAAGGTTAGGTCTAAGGTTATCATTAGGGTTATGATTAGCTCTAGGTTTAAGGCTAGGATAAGGGCTAGGTTTTGTGCGATATTTAGGGCTAATGTTAGGGCTTTGGGTAATGTAAGAGCGAGGGATATGGTTATGACTAATTTTAGGGTCAGGGTTATGTGTAAGCCGAGTGTTAGGGTTAGGTTTTGGTTTAGGATAAGGTTTAGATCTAGGGTTTCTATTAGATTAAGGGTCACTGTTGGGTTAGATTTAGTTTTAAGTTTAGGGCCACAATTAAAACTAGCATTGGGTCTAGTGATAAGTTTAGTCTTTACATTAGGAAAAAGTGTTATTGTTAGGACTACTGCTAAGTTTTTGTTTAGGGCTAGGGCTACATTTATGATTCTATTTAGGATTAGGTTTGGTCTAGTGCTAGTATTACTGTTAGGTTTTGGTAAAGGCTTACTGGTAGAGGAAGTGTTAGGTTTAGGTTTTGGGTTAGGGTCAGGTTTAGATCTATGGTTAGTGCTAGGGTCAGAATAAGGGTCAGGGTAGTTTTAGGGTTTGAGCTAGAATGAGGCCTAGGTTTAGGACTAGTAATAAAGTTAGGGTTTAGGGTAGCCTGAGAATTATACTTAGGAATAGGGTAGCATTAGGGTGAGGGTTTGACTTAGTGTAAGAAATAGGGTTAGAGATAGGGATAGGGATAGGGTTAAGGTTAGAGTTAGAGTTAGCATTAGGGTTAGCGTTAGTGTAAGGGTTTGGGTTATCGTTAGGTTAAGGGTTAGTATTAGGTTTAGGGATAGGGCTAGACTTCAGTTTAGGGTTAGGATTATGTGATTGTTAGGGTTAGGGTTAGGGTCAAGGTCAGGGTAAGTGTTAGTGTTAGGGTTAGGGTTAGGGATAGGGATAGGGACAGGGTTAGGTTTAGGGTTAGGTTATGGTTAGGTTAGAGTTTGTGTTAGGGTTAGGTTTAGGGTTAGCGTTAAGGTTAAAGTTAGGGATAGGGTTACTCTTAGGATTAGGTTTAGGGTTAGAGGTGTGGTTTGGATTAGTTTTAGGGTTAGAGTTAATGATAGGGTTAGCGTTAATATTTGGGATAGGGTTATAGTTAGTTTTAGGGTTAGTGTTAGGTGAGTGTTAGGGTTAGGGAAAGGGTTAGGTTTAGGATTAGTGTTAGGGTTACAGTTAGGTTTAGGTTTAGGTAAAGGTTAGTGTTAGGGTTTGGGTTACTTCTTGTCTTAGGGTTAGGTTTAGTGTTAGTGTTAGTGTCAGATTTATGGTTAGATTTACTGTTGTGGAAAAGCTTATGGTTTGTATTTGGGTTAGGGTTAGGGTTACAATTAGGATTACCGTTAGTGTTAGGGATAAGATTAGTGTTAGTGTTAGGGTTAAGGTTAGGGTTAGGAGTAGTGTAAAATTTAGTGTTAGTGTTAGGGTTAGTGTTGGTGTTAAGGTTAGGATTTTTGTTTTGGTTATTTTTAGGGTTAGGTTTTGGTTTAGGGTTAAATTTATAGTTAGCATTAGGATTAGAGTTAGGTTTCGGGTTAGTTTTAGCATTAGTATTAGGGTTAGGGTTAGATTTAGTGTTTGGATTATGGTTAGGGTTTGTGTTATGGTTAGGTTTTGGGTTAGGGTTAGGGTTACAGTTAAGTTTAGGGTTAGGATTAGTATTAGGTTTAGGGTTAGGGTTAGTGTTTGTGATAGGTTAGGGTTTAGGGTTAGAGTTCAAGATAGGGTTAGGGTTGATTTTAGAGTTAGCATTAGGGTTCAGTTTATGGTTAGTGTTAGTGTTATTGTTAGGTTTAGGGTTAGGGTTTGGTTTGTGTTAGGTTTAGGGATAAGGTTATTTTTAGGGTTTCCTTTAAGATTAGAGTTAGATTTAGGGTTAGGTGTAGGGTTATGGTTAGGGTTAGCATTAGAGTTATGTTTAGGGTTAGGTTTAAGGTTAGGGTTAGTTATTGGCTTATTGTTGGGGTTAGGGTTAGTGTTAGGGTTTGGTTAAGGGTTAGTGATAGGGGTACGGTTAGGGTTAAGGTTAAGTTTAGGTAAGGTTAGGGTTAAAGTTAGTTTAGGGTTTGGGTTAGGGTTTGGATAGGGTTTGTGTTAGCGTTAGGGTTAGGGTTTGTGTTAAGATAGGGTTAGGGTGTGGATTAGTGTTAGGTTTACGGTTAGGGTAAGGTTTAGGATTCGTGTTAGAGTTACAGTTAGGGTTAGTTTTGGTGTTAGTTGTAGGTTTACCGGTAGGGCTAGAGTTAGTGTTACGGTTAGAATTAGGGTGAGGGTTAGTAATAGTGTTTGAGTTAGTGTTAGTAGGGTGAGGGTTAGTGTTAGCATTAGGGTTAGAGTAAGTGTTAGGGTGAGGTTTACGTTTATTGTGAGGTTTAGGGTTAGTGTTAGTGTTAGGATTAGGGTTAGTGATAGGGTTAGGTTTAGGGTTAGTGTTAGGGTTATTGTTAAGTTAGGTTTAGGGATATTGTAAGGCTTAGGGTTTGTGTTAATATTAGGTTTATGGATAGTGTTAGGGTTAGGGACATGTTTAGGGTTTGTTTTTGTGTTAGGGGTGAGATTAGGTTTATGATTAATGTTACAGTTAGTGTTAGGGTTAGGATTAGGGTTTGTGCTAGGTTTAGGCTTAGGGTTATTGTTTGGGTTAATTTTAGGTTTAAGGTTAGGGATATGGTTAGGTTGAGGGTTAATGTTAAGGGTTAGGGCTAGGGTTAGGGTTAGCTTTAGTGTTAGTGTTAATGTTAGGGTTAGGAAGAGAATTAGAGTTAGGTATAGGTTTAGGTTTAGGGGTACATTTAGTGTTAGGGATACGGTTAGGTTTAAGGTTAGTTTTAGAGTTACAGTTAGGGTTTGGATTAGGGTTATGTTTTGTTTTAGGGTTATGGTTATTTTTAGGGTTAGTTTTAGTTTTAGGGTTAGGGTTTGGGCTAGTGTTAGGTTTAATTTTAGAGTTAGGGTTAGGGTTAGGGTTAGTGTTAGGTTTAGTGTTCATGTGAGCTATATTGTTTGTGTTAGGGTGAGTATTAGGGTTAGGGTTTGTGTTAGTATTAGGGATAGGGTTAGATTTACGGTTAGGGTTATGATTAGGATTAGGGTTAGAGTGAGGCTTAGAGTTAGGTTTAGGGTTAGTTTTATGGTTACTTGTAGGTAAAGGTTAGCGTTTTGGTTAGGGTTATGGTTAGTGTTATTGTTAAGGTTATTGTTAGGGTTTGTGTTAGGGTAAGGTTTAGGGTGAGGGTTAGGGGTAGGGTTAGGTTTAGGGTTAGGTTTACTGTTAGTGTTTGTGTTACAGTTAAGGATATGGATAGTGCTGGATTAGTGATAGGTTTAGGGTTAGGTTTAGGTTTAGGGTTAAAATTAGGGTTAGGGTTAGTGTTACGTTAAGGGTAATTGTTAGGGTTATTTTTAGTATTCGGGTTAGGGTTAGGGTTATGGTAAGCTTTAGGGTTGTGTTAGTGTTAGGGTTAGCATTAGGGTTAGGTTTACTGTTAGGGTTAGGGTTAGGCTTTTGGTTAGTGTTAGTGTTAGGGTTATGCTTATTATTAGGTTTAGTGTTAGGTTTAGTGTTAGGGTTTATGTTATATTTAGGGTTTGGGTTAGGGCTAGGGGTACAGTTAAGTTTAGAGTTACAGTTAGGCTTAGGATTTGTATTAGGCTAAGTGTTAAGGATACAGTTAGGGTTAGTGTTTGTGATAGTTTTAGGTTTAGTTTTAGGGTTCAGGATAGTGTTAGGGTTACTTTTAGAGTTAGCATTATGGTTGGTTTTAGGGTTAGAGTTAGTGTTAGTGTTAGGGTTTGTGTTATGATTAGGGTTTGGGTTAGGATTAGTGATACAGTTAAGTTTAATATTATAGTTAGGGCTAGGATTAGTATTAGGGTTAGGTTTAGGGATACTGTTAATGTTAGTGTTTGTGATAGGGTTAGGTTTATGGTTAGGGTTCAGGATAGGGTTAGGGTTAGTTTTAGAGTTAGCATTATGGTTGGGTTTAGGGTTAGTGCTCGGTTTAGGGTTAGGGTTTTTGTTAGGTTTAGGGTTAAGTTTATCAATAGGGTTAGGGTTAAGATTACAGTTAGATTTAGGGTTACGTGTAGGGTTATGGTTAGGTTGAGGATTAGTGTTAGGTTTAGGGTTAGCTTTAGGTTTAGGTTTAGATATATGTTTAATATTGGGGTTATGGTTAGTATTAGGGTTAGAATAAGACTTAGTGTTAGGGTTAGGTTTAGGGTTAGTTTTAGGGTTAGGTTTAGGTAAGGGTTAGGGTTAAAGTTAGGTTAGGTTTAGGGTTATGGATTGGTTAGTGTTTCTGTTAGGGTTAGTGTTAGGGTTAGGGTATGTGTTAGGGTTAGAGTTCCAGTTAGGGTTAGGTTTAGGGTTTGTGTTAGAGTTACAGTTAGGGTTAGTTTTGATGTTAGTTGTATGTTTACGGTGAGGGGTAGGATTAGTGTTACGATTATAATTAGGGTTAGGATTAGGATTAGTGTTTGGGTTAATGTTACAGTCAGGTTGAGGATTAGTGTTAGCATTAGGGTTAGAGTAAGTATTAGGGTTACAGTTACGTTTATGGTGAGGTTTAGGGTTAGTGTTAGAGTAAGGGTTAGGGTTAGTGGTAGGGTTAGGGTTAGTGTTATTGTTAGGGTTAGTGTTAGGTTAGGTTTATGGTTATCATAAGGGTTAGGGTTGGTGTTAGTGTTAGTGTTAGGGATAGTGTTAGGGTTAGGGATAGTTTTAGGGTTAGTTTTAGTGTTAGGGCTGAAATTAGGTTTAGGGTTAGTGTTATGGTTATGATAGGGTTAGGATTAGGGTTCGTTTTAGTTTTAGGGTTAGGGTTATGTTTAGGGTTAGTTTTAGGTTTAAGGTTAGGGATATGGATAAGTTTAGGGTTATGTAAAGTTTAGGGGTAGGGTTAGTGTTAAGGTTAGGATTAGGGTTTGTGTTAGTGTTAGTGTTTGGGTTAGTGTTAGGGTTAGGGCTAGGTTTAGGGTTAGCTTTAGTGTTAGTGATAGGGTTAGGGTTAGGGAGAGTGTTAAATTTAGGGGCAGGGTTAGGGTTAGGGCTGTTTAGGGTTAGGGTTATTGTTAATGTTAGGGTAAGGGTTAAAGTCCATTTTAGAGTTAGTGTTATGTTCAGGTTTAATTAGGGTTAGGCTTAGGGTTAGGGATTGTTTTAGAGTTAGGGTTATGTTTAGGTTTAATTTTATGGTTAAGGTTAGAGTTGAGGCTAGGTTTAGGGTTAGTTTTAGACTTAGGGTTAGGTTTCGGGTTAGGTTTAGTGTTAGGATTAGTGTTCATGTGAGGCATATGGTTTGTGTTAGAGTAAGGGTTCAGCTTAGGGTTTGTGTTAGGATTAGATATAGGGTTAGGGTTAGGATTATGGTTAGGATTAGGGTTAGAGTGAAGCTTAGGTTTAGGTTTAGGGTTAGTTTTAGGGTTACTTGTAGGTAAAGGTTAGTATTAGGGTTAGGGTTAGGATTTGTGTTAGGGTAAGGTTTAGGGTGAGGGTTATGGGTAGGGTTATGTTTAGGGTTAGTTTCAGTGTTAGTGTTAGGATTGGGGATACGAAAAATGTTAGGGTTAGGGATAGGTTTAGAGTTACTTTTAGGTTTATGGTTAGAATTAGTGTTAGGGTTAGTGTTAGGTTAGGGTTAGGTTATAGTTAAGGTTAGTTTGGGGTTAGGGTTAGATTTAGGGTTCAGTTTAGGGTTAGGGTTAGTTTTAGAATTAGGTTTATGGTTTTGGTTATGGTTAGTGTTAAGGTTAGTGTTAGAGTAAGAATTATGGTTTGTGTTATGGTAAGGGTTAGGTTTAGGTTTTCTGTTAGGCTTAGACTTAAAATTAGGGTTTTATTGAAGATAAGAAAGAGGGTTAGAGTGAGGCTTAGGGTTAGTTGTAGGATTAGTTTTAGGGTTATGATCTTAGATTAGGTATCGTGTTAAGGTTAGTGTTAGGCTTAGTGTTAGTGTTAGTGATAGTGTTACGGTTAAAGTAAGGGTTAGGGATAAGGTTAGTGTTAGATTTAGGGATAGGCTTAGGGTTAGGGGTAGTGATAGGGTTAGTGTAGGGGTTATGGTTAGTGTTAGGATTAGTGTTATGGTTAGTGTTAGGTTTATGTTCAAGGTCAGGTAAGTGTTAGGGTTAGGGTTAGGGTTCGGTTTGTGTTAGGGTTAGTGTTAGGGTTAGGGTTAGGTTTATGGTTAGGTTTGGGGTTAGGGTTAGTGTTAGGGTTAGAGTTAGTTTTAGGGTTAGTGTTAGGGTTAGGGTTACCGTAACGGTTAGGTTTAGGTAAGGCTTAGGGCAAGGGTTCGGTTTAGGGTTATGGTTAGGTTTAGTGTTAGATTAGTGTTAGGGATTGCATTATATTTTGTGTTAGGATTAGGGTTAATGTTAGGGTTAGTGTATTCATTAGTGTTAGTGTTACTATTATGGTTAGGGTTATGTTAGGGTACAGGTTAGTGTTATGGTTAGGGCTGGGTTAGTTTTAGTGTTAGCATTAGTGTTAGGGTTAGTGTTAGGTAAATGTTAGGCTTAGTGCAATGTTACGTTTACATTTATGTTTTGGGTAAGGGAAAGCATTAGTGATATGGTTATGATTAGTGTTATGGTTACTTTAGTTTTAAGGTTAGGGTTTGTGTTACTGTTATGGTTAGTGTTAGGTTAGGTTTAGGGTTAGGCTTAGTGTTGGAGTTATTGTTAATTTTAGGGTTAGTGTTAGTGTTAGAGTTAGGTTAATTATTAGAGTTAGGATTAGGGTTTAGGTTAGTGTTAGGGTTAGGGTCATGGTTAGAGTTCATGTTAGGTTTATGATCATGGTTAGGGTTGGGTTAGGGTTAGAGTTATGTTTAGAGCTAGGGTTAGTGTTACAACTATTTTTTGGGTTACTTAGCTTTATGGTTAGTGTTAAGATTAGATTTAGGGTTAGTGTTATGGTTAGGATTAGAGTAACAGTGAGGCTTAGGGTTATTGTTAGGGTAGGGTTAGGGTTAGGTTTAGACTTAGGGTTAGGGTTAGTGTTAGAGTTAATGTTAGGGTTAGGGTTATGGGTCGTGTTAGGGTTAGGCATAGGCTTAGGGTTTGTGTTACAGGTAGATTTAGGATTAGGATTTGGGTTAGGCCAAGGTTCGTGTTAGGGGTAGTGTTAGTGTTAGGGTTAGTGTTAGGGTTAGGGTTAGGAGACATGTTAGGTTTAGGGTTAGTGTTAGGGTTAGATTTCTGATTTCTTTTTAGGGTTACGGTTAGGATTTTGTTTATGGTTATCGTTACGGTTAGGTTTTGTGTTAGGGTTAGGGTTATGTTATATTTAGGGATATAATAAAGGTTAGGATTGGGGTTAGAGTTAGGTAGAGGGTTAGGTTAAAGTTAGGGTTAAAGATAGGCTTAGGGTAAGGGTTAAGGTTAGGCCTAGGGTTAGGAATAGTGTTAGAATTAGAGTTAGGGTTTGGGTTAAATTAGGGTTAGCATTGGGTTACTGTTTGTATTAGGGTTAGGGTTAGGTTTTGTGTTAGTGTTAGGTTTCGGTATAGGGTTAGTGTTAGGGGTAGTGTTAGGAATAGGTTTAGGGTTGCAGTTAGAGTGAGTGTTATGGTTTGGGTTAGAAGTTGTGTTACTATTAGGCTTAGGGTTATTGTTACTGTTAATTTTACAGTTAGAGTTAGGGTTAGGGTAAGGTTTAGTGTTTGAGTTAAGGTTAGAGTTAGGGTTAGGGTTATTGATAGTGTTAACTTAGTGTTAGTGTTAGTGTCAGGGTTAGGGTTAGTGTTAGGTTTATGGTTACGGATAGAGTTATGGTTAGGGTTAGGGTTAGTGTTAGTGACAGGGTTATGGTTATGGTTATGGTTAGTGTTAGGTTTAGGTTTAGGGTTAGGGTTAGGGTTAGGGTTAGGGTTAGATTTAGGGTTGGAGTTAGGGTTAGTATTAGGTTTAGGATTATGGTTAGTGTAAGTGTTTGGGTTAAGGTTAGGTTTAGGGTGAGCATCAAGCTTAGGGATAGTTTTAGGTTTAGTATTATGGTTAGGATTATGGTTAGGATTAGTGTAATGATTAGGAATAGGGTTAGGGTTAGGGTATGGTTATTGTTAGGGTTAGTGTTTAGGTTTTGTGTTGGTGTTATGGATAGGGTTTGTGTTAAGTTTAGTGTTAGGTTAAGGTTAGGGTTAGGATCCGGTTAGGATTACGGTTTAGGTTATGGTTAGGGTTTGGGTTAAGGTTAGGGTTAGGGTTGGTGATATGGTTGCATTTAGGTTTAGTGTTAGGGTTAGATTTAGGGTTCAGGTTTTGGTTAGGGGTAGAGTTAGCATTAAGGTTATTATTATGGTTAGGGTTAGGGTTAGTATCAGTCTTAGGGTTAGGATTTGGGTTATGGTTAGGTTTAGGTTAAGTGTTATGAATAGGATTAGGGTTAAGATTATAGTTGGTGTTAGGGTTAGAGTTAGGGTTAGTGTTAGGGTTAGGGTAAGGATTAGGGTTAGGGGTAGTGTTACGTTAGGGTTATGGTTAGGGTTAGGACTACTATTTGGGTTAGGGTTAGTGTTACATTAGGGTTATGATAAGGGTTAGGACTACTATTTGGGTTAGGGTTAGAGTTAGGTTTAGTTAGGTTTGGTTTAGGTTTTGTGTTAGTGTAAGGGTTAGGGTTAGTGTAATGGTGAAGGATAGTGTTAGAGTTAGGTTCGGGTTAGGGTTAGGTTTATGGTTCATGTTGGGTTTAGTGTTAGGTTTAGTGTTAGTGTTAGATTAGTGTTATAGTTAGGCTTATGGTTAGTGTTAGGGTTAGGATTTTGTTTATTGTTAGGGTTAGTGTTATGGTTAGGGTTAGGTTAGGGTAAGGTTTAGGGATAGGGTTCGTGTTATGGTAGGGTTAGGGTGAATATTAGGTTTAGGTTTAGTTTTAAAATTATGGTAATGTAAGGATGAGAGTTAGGTTAAGTTATGGTTAGGGTTATTGTTTAGGGTGGGGTTTGTGTTAGGGTTAAAGTTAGAGTTACATTAGGGTTAGAGTTAGGGTTATGGTGATTATTAGGGTGAGTGTTAGGGTTAGAATTAGGGTTAAAGTTAGGTTTAGTCTTAGGTTATTTGTTAGGTTTAGGGTTAGTGTTAGGTTTAGGGTTAGTGTTAATTTTTGATTTAGGGTTAGGTTAAGGTTTAGGATTAGGGTGAATTTCATGTTAGGTTTGGGTAAGTGTTAGAGTTAGAGTTAATTTTAGTGTTTGGTTAGGATTAGGTTTAGAAATAGGGCTAGGGTTAGGATTAGGGTTGTGGTTAGGGTTAGGCTTAGATTTAAAATTAGTGTTTGGGTTAGGGTTAGAGTTAGGTTTATGGTTATTGTTAGGTTTAGTTTAGGTTAGGGTTAGGTTTAGGGTGAGGTTAAGGGTTAGTGTTAGTGTTAGGGTTATGGTTATGGATAGGGTTAGCGTTAGGGTATGTGTTAGGTTTAGCGTTAGGGTTAGGGTTTGTGTTAGGTTTAAAGTAAGTGTTAGGGTTAGATTTATTGTTTCGATTAGGGTTAGGGTTAGGGTTAGGGTTTGCGTTAGGTTTAGCTTTAGTGTTAGGTTTAGGGTTAGGGTTCAGGTTAGGATTAGGGTTAGTTTTGGGGTCTAGGTTAGTGTTAGGGATAGACTAAGGGTTAGGATAAGTGTTAGGGTTAGAGTTATTTTTAGTGTTATGGTAAGGGTTAGCGTTAGGTTTAGGTTTAGTGTTAAGTTTAGGTTAGGGTTAGGGTTAATGTTAGGGTAAGTGTTCAGTTTAGGGTAAGGTTTAGGGTTAGTGTTAGTGTTAGGGTTATGATGATTGTTATGTTTAGTTTTAGACTTAGGTGTAGGTTTAAGGTTATTGTTAGGGTTAATGTTAGTGTTAAGGTTATGGTTTGTGTTAGGGTTAAGGTTTGTGTTAGGTTTAGTGAGATGTTAAGTGTTAGGGTAACTGTTAGGATTAGGGTTAGTTTTAGGGTTAGTGTTACTGTTAGGTGTAGGGTTAGGGTTAGGATTAGTGATTGGATTAGGTTTGGGTTAGGGTTAGTGTTAGTGTTAGGGTTAGGTTTAGATATAGGGCTAAGGTTAGGGTTAGGGTAAGGTTTTGTGTTATGGTTAGGGTTAAGCCTTGGTTTAAAATTAGTGTTTTCTTTTGTGTTAGAGTTAGGTTTATGGTTACTGATAGGGTTAGTGTTGGGTTATGTTTAGGTTTAGGGTGAGGTTTAGGGTTAGTGTTAGTGTTAGGTTTATGTATAGGATTAGGTTTAGGTTTAGTGTTAGGTTTAGGGTTAGGGTTAAGTTTAGTGTTAGGGTTAAGTAAATGTTAGAGTTAGGGTTAGTTTTTGTGTTAGGGTTAGGGATTGGGTTCATGGTAGGGTTAGGGTTAGGGTTAATATTAGGGTTAGAGTTAGGTTTAGGGTTAGGGTTAGATTTAGGGTTAGGGTTAGTTTTAGGATTAGGGTTAGGGATAGGGTTAGGTTTAAAGTAAGTGTTAAGTTTAGCATTATGGTTATGGTTAGAGTGAGGTTTAGGTTTAGCTTTGAAGTTAGGGTTGGGTTTAGGGTTAGATCAAGGTTAGGGTTATAGTTAGGGTAAGTGTTAGGTTAAGGATTAGGGTTAGGTCAAGGGTTAGCTTTAGTGTTTTGGTTAGAGTTATAGTTAGATTTAGGGTTAGTGTTAGTGTTAGGTATAGGGTTAGGATTAGGTTTAGGTTTAGGGTTAGGGTGAGGGTTAGGTTTTGTTTTAGGGATAGGGTTATTGTTAGGGTTAGGATTAAGGTTAGACTTAGGGTTAGGTATAGGTTTTCTGTTAGGGTTAGGGTTAGCATTAGTTTCAGTGTTAGTTTTAGGTTTGGAATTAGGGTTTCAGTGAAGGTTAGGCTTAGTGGTAAGGTTAGGTTTAGGGTTCATGTTAGGGTTTGGTTTAGGGTTAGTGTTAGAGTTAGGATTATCATTAGGTTTAGGTAAACATTAGATTTAGTGTTAGGTTAGGGTTTGCTTTATTTTTTGGCTTAGGGTTTTTTTGGGGTTAGGGTCAGAATTAGTTTTATTGATAAAGTTAGGTTTAGGGTTAGTGTAAGGGGTAGGGTTAGGTTTTGAGTTAGGGTTATGGTTAAGGTTATGGTTAGAGTTACTGTTACGGTTAATGTTATGGATAGGTTTATGTTAGTGTTAAGTTTATGGTTAAGGTTAGGATTAGGTTAAGTTTAGGGTTAGAGTTCATGTTAGGTTTAGGGTTATGGTTAGTGTTAGTGTTAGGTAAAGTTCAGGGTTAGGGTAAGAGTGAGTGTTACATTTAGGGTTATGGTTAGAGTTTTTGTTAGGGTTAGTGTTAGGTTTTGGGTTGTGTTATGGTTAGGATAAGGGATAGGTTAAAGGTTAGTGTTAGGTTTTGTGTTAGGGTTAGGTTTAGTGTTAAGTAAGGGTGAGGGTTAGCGTAAGATTAGGGTCAAAGTTATGATTTGGGTTATGGTTTGTGTTAGGGTAAGAATTAGACTTAGTATTAGTGTTAGTGTTTGGGTTAGGTTTAGTTATAGAGTTAAATTTAGGGTTATGTTTAGGATTTGTGTTAGGGTTAGGTTTAGGTTTTAAAATAGTTTTGGGCTTAGGTAATGGTTAGGGTTACAGTTTGTTTTAGGTTAGGGTTAGGGTTAGTGTCAGGGTTATTGTTAGGTTTAGGATTAGGTTTAGGATTAGGTAATGGTTAGCATTAGGGTTAGGTTTAGGGTTAAAATTAGGTTTAAGCTTAGTCTTAGGGTTAGTTTTAGGGTTAGTGTTAGTGTTTCGGTTAGGGTTATGGTTAGGTTTAGGGTTGATATTTTGGTTGGTTTTAGGGTTAGGGTTAGCATTAGGTTTAGTGTTATGGTTAAGGTTATGGTTTGGGTTAGGGTTAAGGTTAGTGGTAGGTTTAGGGTTAGGTTTAGGGTTCATGTTAGGGTCCAGGTTAGGGTTAGGTTTACGTTTAGGGTTAGTGTTAGTGGTAGTTATAGGTTAGTGTTAGTGTTAGGGTTAGGGTTAGGTTTAGGCTTAGGTGTTAGCGTTAGTGGTAGATTTAGGATTATGGTTAGTGTTGGAGTTAGAGTCAGGTTTAGGGTTAGTGTTCCAGTTTGGGTTAGGTTTAGGTTTTGTTTTAGAGTTAAGGTTAAATTTAGGGTTAGGTTTAGTGTTATTAACAGTTAGGGTTAGGGTTAGGTTTCTGTTTAGGGTTAGGGTTAGTTTTAGAGTTAGGGTTAGCATTAGAGTTAGAGTAGTGTTAGTTTTAGGGTTAGTATTTGTGTTAGGGTTATGGAGAGGGTTAGGTTTATGTTAGTGTAAAGGTTAGGGTAAGGGTTACGTTTAGGATTAGTGTTAGTGTTAGTGTTAGAATTAGGGTGTGTGTTAGGATTAAGGTTACAGTTAGGGTTAGGATTGGTGTTTGGGTTATTTATAGGTTTAGGTTTAGGATGAGGTTTAGTGTTAGGGGTAAGGTTAGAGTTTGGATTAGGGTTAGGGTTAGTGGTAAAGTTATGGTTAGGGTTAGTGTTAGTGTTAGAGTTCGTGTTAGGGTAATGATTTGTTTTATGTTTAGGGTTCATGTTAGGATTAGGTTTATGTTCTGTGTTAGTTTTAGGTTTAATTTTAGGGTTAGGGTTAGGGTTAGTGTTATGGTGAGGATAAGTGTTAAGGTTTGGATTAGTGCTTGGGGTAGGGTTAGTGTTAGGTTTCGGGTCAGTGTTGGGGTTAGTGTTAGGGATATGATGAGGTTTAGGGTTACCATTAGCGTTTTTGTTAGGAATAGGATTAAGGTTAGCGTTAGGGTTAGTGTTAGTGTTAAGGTTAGGTTTAGGTTTAGGGTTAGTATTAGGTTAAGGGTTAGTGTTTGGAAGAGGCTTAGGCTTAGTGGTATATTTAGAGTTAGGCTTCGTGTTAGGGTTAGAATTAAAGTTAGTTTTAGGGTTAGTGTTTGAGTTAGAATTAGGGTTAGTGTTAGGTAAGGGTTAGCATTAGGGTTAGGTTAGTGTTAGAGTTATAGATTGGATTACGTTTTTTTTGTTAGGTTTAGGGTTAGGATTACTTTTAAGTTTTGGGTTAGGGTTAGTGTTAGGTTTAGGGTTAGAGTTAGGGTTAGGGTTAGTGTTAGTGTTAGATTTAGGGTTATTGTTAGGTTTGGATACAGGTTTAGGGTTAGCTTTACATTTAGAGTTAAGGCTATGGTTAGATTTAGGGTTAGTATTATGTTTAGAGTTAGGTTTAGGGATAGGGTTAGGGTTAAGATTCATGTTAGGGTTAGGGTTAGGGTTTGAGTAAATGTTATGGTTAGGTTTGGGTTACGGTTAGAGTTAGTGTTAGGGTCAGTGTTTGGGTTAGGTTTAGTTTTAATGTTTGGGTTAGTGTTAGGGTTCAGTTAAGGTTAAGTTTAGTGTTTGGGTTAGGGTTAGTGGTTAGGGTTAGGTATGGGTGAGTGTCAGGGTTAGATTAGGGTCAGGGTTATGATTTGTGTTAGGGTTTGTATTAGGGTTAGAGTTAGAGTTAGTGTTAGTGTTAGTGTTATGGTTAGGATTAGGTTTAGGGTTAGTGTTAGTGTTAATATTAGGGTTAGGTTTAGGTTCAGTCTTAGTGTTAGGGTTAGGCATTGTGTCAGGTTTAGGCTTAGTAGAATGGTTAGGGTTAGGGTTTGTGTTAGTGTTTGGATTAGGTTTAATGTTACGGCTATTGTTAGCGTTAGGATAAGGGTTAGGTTTAGGTAACGGTTAGCATTAGGATTAGGTTAGTGTTAGGGTTAGGATTTGGGTTAGGGTTTGTGTTTGAGTTAGGGTTAGGGTTACTGTTAGGTTTAAGGTTAGGGTTAGGGTTAGGGTTTTTGTTTGGGGTAGGGTTAGGATTAGGTTTAGGATTAGGTTTACTGTTAGGGTTAGTGTTAGGGTTCATATTAGGGTTAGGGTTATGGTTCATGTTAGATTTACAGTTAGGGTTAGGGTTAGGATTCGTTTTAGGAATAGGTTTAGGATTAGTGTTAGGTTTAGGGTTAGAGTTAAGGGGGCATTTAGGGTTAGGGTTAGGTTTATTGTTTGGATTAGTGTTAGTGTTAGTTTAATTCTTAGATTTAGGGTTAGGTTTAGGGATAGGGTTAGGTTTGGGGTTAGTATTAGCATTTGGGTTAGGGTTAGGTTTAGAGTTAGGATTAGGGTTAGGGTTAGGGTGAAAGTTATGTTTAAGTTTAGGGTTAGTGTTAGGGTTAAGATTATCGTTAGGGTTTGTGTAAGGGGTAGGGTTTGGGTTACGGTTATGGTTTGGGTTAGGGGTATGGTTGGTGTTAGTGTGAGTATTAGAGTAATGATTAGGGTTAGGGTTAGGTTTAGTTTTAGGGGTAGGGTTAGAAATTGGGTTAGGTTAAGGGTTAATGGTAGGGTAAGGTTTTGGGTTCTTTTTAGGGTTAGGTTTAGATTTAGGGTTAGGGTTAGGGTTAGGGATAGTGTTAAGTTTTGGGATAGGTTTAGGTTTAGGGTTAGGGTTAGGGTAAGTGTTAGGTTTAGTTTAAGAGTTATGTTTATGGTTAGGGTTATGGTTAGTTTTAGGGTAAGTGTTAGGGTTAGTGTTGGGGTTAGTCATTGTTTTAGGGTTAGGTTTAGGGTTAGGTTTAGGAATATGGAAAGGATTAGGGTTAGAATTAGGATTAGGTTAGGGTTAGGGTAAGTGTTAGGGTTACGGTTAGGGTTACTGTTAGTGTTAGGTTTAAGTTAAAGATTAGGTTTACTGTTTGTGTTAGGGTTTGTGTTATTGTTAGGTTGAGGGTTAGAGTTACGTTTAAGGTTACTTTTAAGGTTAGGGTCAATGATAAGCTTTGGTTTGGAGTTAGGGTTAGTGTTAGCGTTAGGGTTAAGGTTAGAGTTAGTGTTAGGTTTAGGGTTAAGTTTAGTGCTAGTTAAGAGTTGGGTTATAGTTATGTTAAGTTTAGAATTATGTTTTAGGTTAGGGTTTTACTTCGGTTTATGGTTACTGTTAGGGTTAGGGTTAAGGTAACTGTTAGGGTTAGGTTTAGTGTTATGGTTAGGTTTAGAGTTTGTGTTAGGTTAGGATTGGTATTATGCTTAGGATTAGCATTATGGTTAGGGTTAGGGTTAGTGTTAGGATTAAGGTTATGATTAGTGTTGGTGTTAGGTTTTGGGTTAGGTTTAGGTTTAGTGTTAGGGTTGGCTTAGGGTTAGGGTTAGAGTTAGGGTTAGCATTAGGGTTAGGTTTCCTATTAAGGATAGGGTTAGCCTTAGGGTTAGGGTTATTTTTTTGGGTGAGTGTTAAGTTTAGGGTTAGAATTATGTTTAGTGTTAGGGTTCAGGAAATGGATAGGTTTAGGGTTAGTGTTAGGGTTAGGTTTATGGTTAGGTTTAGGGTTACAGTACTTGTTAGGTTAGGTTTAGAGGTAGGGATAGGGTTTGTGTTAGGGTTAGGATTAGATTTAGGATCAGTGTTAGGCTTAGGGTTAGGGTTATGTTTAGTGTTACAGTTAGGGTTAGGGTTACTTTTACATTTAGTGTTATTGTTAGGGTTAGAGTTAGGTTTAGCAATAGTGTTAGGGTTAGGGATAGGTTTAAAATTAGTGTTAGGGTTGGGGTTAATGTTAGGGTTAGTTTTATGTTTAGGGTTATGTTTAGTGATAGGGTTAGTGTTAGTGTTAGCCTTAGGATTAGGTTTAGTTTTAGTGTTAGGGTTAGCATTATGTTTAGTTTTTGTGTTAGTTTTAGGGATAGTGTGAGGATAAGCATTAGTGTTCAGGTTAGGGTAAGGTTTAGGTTTAGGTTAAGGTTTAGGGTTATGTTTAGTGTTAGGTTTAGGATTTGATTTAAGGTTAGGATTAGAGTTAGTATTAGGGTTTGGTTTAAGGTTAGTGTTAGGTTTATGGTTAGTGTTAGGGTTAGGGTTAATGTTAAGTTTAGGATTACAGTTAGGATTAGTGTTAGCTTTAGAGTTAGTTTTAAGTTTAGAGTTGGGGTTAAGTTTAGTGTTAGGGTTTGGGTTGAAGTTTGTGTTTGGTTTAGTATTAGGGTTAGTGTTAGTTTTAGGGTTACTTTTAGGATTAGGGTTAGTGTTAGGATTAGTGTTAGTGTTAGGGTTTGTGTTAGGGTTACTGTTAGTATTAGGGTTAGTGTTAGCTTTAGGGTTAGGATTAGGGTTAGGGTTAGAGTTAGGGTTAGGGTTAAGGTTCGTCATAGTGTTAGGGTTAGAATTAAAGTTAAGGTTAATTTTAGAATTAGTCTTAGGTTTAGGGTTAGATTTAAGGTTAGGGTTAGGTATAGTGTTAGGTTTAGGAATATGTTTAGGTTTGGTGTTATGGTTAGCATTAAGTTTAGCATTACTCTTAGGGTTAGGGTGAGGGTTAGTGTTAAGTTTCAGGTTAGGGTTACGGTTAGTTTTAGGATTAGGGTTAGAGATGGAATTAGGTTTAGAGTTTGGATTAGAGTTTGGGCTAGGGTTACAGTTAGGATTATGGTTTGGTTAGGTTTAGTGTTAGTGTTAAACCTTGCGTTAGAGTTAGTGTAAGGGTTATTGTTAGGATTAGTTTTATAGTTACAGTTAGTGTTAAGGTTAGGTTTAGGGATTAGTTTAGGATTAGTGTTGGGTTAAGGTTAGGGTTATGTTTACAGTTAGGGTTACTGTTAGGGTTGGGGTTAGGGTTCATGTTAGGGTTAGGTTTGGGTGAAGTATTAGGGATAGTGTTAGGTTTAGGTTCGGTGTTAGTGTTTGTGTTAGTGTAAGGGTTAGGGTTAAGTATAGTGTTAGGTTTAGTGAAAGGATTATAGTTAGATTTAGTGTTAGTTTTAGGTTTAGTGTTAGTTCTAGGGTTAATGTTAGTGTTAGATTTAGGTTTATGGTTAGTGTTCGTGATAATGTTAGGGATAGGGTTAGTGTTAAGGTTAGGGCTAGGTTTTGTGTTTGTGTTAGGGTTACGGTTGTGGTTAGGATTAATGTTAATGTTAGGAATAGGGTTAGTGTTAGGGTTAGATTTAGCATTAGGTTTAGAGTTAGGGTTATGCTTAGGGTTAGTGTTAGTGTTTGTGTTAGTGTTAGGGTTAGGGTCAGGGTTAGCTTTACGTTTAGAATTATGGTCAGTGTTAGGGTTACAGTTAGTGTTAGGCTTAGGGTTAGGTTTACGGTTAGGGTTAGAGTGACAGTTTGCATTAGGGTTAGGGTTAGTGTTAGGGTTCGGGTTATGTTTTGTTTTAGGGCTACAGTTAGGGTTAGTTTTATGTTAGGTTTACAGTTAGGATTGGGATTTTGTTTAGAATTATTGTTAGTGATAGGGTTTGGATAGGGTTTGTGTTATGGTTAGGGTTAGGGTGGGTTAGGGTTAGTGTTAGGGTTAGGGTTAAGTTTGTGTTTGGGTTAGTGTTAGGGTTATGGTTAGGT
Organism: Marmota marmota marmota; assembly: GCF_001458135.2. Lineage (NCBI taxonomy): Eukaryota > Metazoa > Chordata > Mammalia > Rodentia > Sciuridae > Marmota > Marmota marmota. The sequence continues at coordinate 121,321 of NW_026001656.1, read as the reverse complement.
TTAGAATTGGTGTTAGTGTTATGGTTAGGGTTAGGTTTACCTTTAGAATTATGGTTAGAGTTATTGTTAAGGTTAGGGTTAGTGGTTGTGTAAGGGTTTGGATTAGTGTTAATATTAGGGATAGGGTTAGGGTAAGGTTGAAGTTATGGTTAGCATTAGGGTTTGTTTTAGGGTTACGATTAGGTTTAGGGTTGGGATTACGGTTAGGATAAGCATTAGGGTTATGTTTAGGGTTAGTGTTAGGTTTGAGGTTAAGTTTAGGGTTAGTGTTAGTATTTTGGTTACGTTTAGGTTTAGTGTTGGGGTTTGGTTAGAATTAGGGTTAATGTTAGTGTTAGCATTAGGGTTAGGTTTAGGGTTAGTTTTAGGGTCACCATTAGGCTTAGTGTTAGTGATAAGGTTAGTGTTTGGGTTAGGAATAGGATTAGGGTTAGTGTTAGTGTTAGTGTTAGGGTTAACGTTAGGTTTAGTGTTAGGGTTGGTGTTAGGTTTATGGTTAGGGTTTGGGTTAGGTTTAGAGTTAGGTTTAGTGTTAATGTTAGTGTTAGTTTTTGTGTTATGGTTAGGAATTGGGTAAGATTTAAGGTTTGTGTTAGGTTTAGGGTTAAATTTAGGGTTAGGGTTACAATTAGGCTTATGGTTAGAGTTAGGGTTAGTGTTAGGGTTTGCTTTAGGTTTATGGTTATGTTATGGTTAGAGTTATGTTTTGTGTTAGGGTTAAAGTTAGGTTAGGTTTACAGATAGGATTAGGGTTTTGTTTACAAATACTGTTAGTGATAGGGTTTTGATAGGGTTAGTATTATGGTTAGGGTTACGGTTACAATTTTTTATAGGGTTACTCTTAGGGTTTGTATAGGGTTAGTATTATGGTTAGGGTTAAGGTTAAGGTTAGTGTTAGGGTTAGGTTTACAATTTGTGAAAGGGTTACTGTTAGGGTTATGGTTAGTTTTAGGATTAGTTTTAGTGTTAGTGTTAGGGTTAGGTTTAGTGTTATGTTTAGAATTAGAAATAGGGTTAGGGATAGTGTGAGGGTTAGCACTAGGATTAGGTTGAGGGTTAGGGTTGGGTTTAGATTTAGTGTTAGTGTTTGTTTGAGGGTTATGGATAGGGTAAATTATAGTGTTAGGTTAGGGATAGATTTAGAATTAGTGTTACAGTTACAATTAGGTTTAGGGTGAGTGTTATGGTTATGGTTAGGGTTAGTGTTAAGTGTAGTGATAGGTTATGTTTAGGGTTAAGTTTAGTGTTAGTGTAAGGGTTAGGGTAGGGTTAGGTTTCGTGTTAGGTTTAGGGATAGGGTTAGTGTTAGGTTTAGGTTTAGGGTTTGGCTTAGGGTTAGGATTAGTGTTAGGATTAGGGTTAGTGTTTGTGTTAGCATTAGTGTCTGGGTTGGAGTTATTCTTAGGTTTTGGGTGAGTGTCAGTTTTAGGGTTAGTGTTAGTGTTAAGTTTAGGTTTAGGGTTAGTGCGAGGGTTAGGTTTAGGGTTAGGTTTAGGTTTATTGTTAGGATTAGGATTAGAATTAGGATAAGGGTTAGGTTTCAAGTTAGGGTTAGTGTTAGTGTTAGGGTTAGGGTTTCTCTTAGTATTATATTTAGGGATATGTTTGGGTTTAGTGTTAGGGTTAGGGTTAGGGTTTGGGTGAGGGTTAAGCTTAGTGGTAAGATAGGTTTAGAGTTTGTTTTAAAGCTAAGTTAGAGTTAGTGTTAGGGTTTTTGTTAGGGTTAGAATTACATTTAGGGTTAGGTAAGCATTAGTGTTAGGGCTAGGTGAGGGTTAGGGTTAGGGTTTTGGTTAGGATTTGTGTTAGGTTTAAGGTTAGTGTTAGGTTTAGGGTTTTTGTTAGCATTAGGGTTAGGTTTAGTGTTAGCTTTAGGATTAGGTTTGTGTTATGCTTACAGTTAGGTTTATGGTTAGGTTTACATTCACAGTTAGTGTTAAGGTTTGGGGTAGGTTTAGGGTTAGGTTTAGGTTAGGGTAAGGGTTAGGGTTAGGTTAGGATTAGGATTAGGTTTAGGGTCAGGTTTAGTGTTAGGGTTAAGTTTAAGGTTATTTTTAGGTTTAGATTTAGGGTTGGGTTATGTTACGGTTAGTGTTAGGGTTAGGGTTGCGTTCAGCATTAGTTTTTGGGTTAGGGTTATAGAGAGTTTTAGGATTAGTGTTAGGATTAGTTTTAGGATTACTGTTTGGTTTAGGGTTAGGGTTAGGATGAGGGTTAGGATTAGGGTTATTGTTAGTGTTAGGGTTAGGTTTAGACTTAGGTTTAGGGTTAGGTTTAGGGTTAGGGTTAGTGTTAGGGGTAGGGTTATCATTAGGTTCAGGTTTAGTATTAGAATTTGTGATGGAGTTAGGTTTAGGGTTAGTGTTAGGTTTAGTGTTAAGGTTAAAGTTAATGATATAGTTAGTGTTGGGGTTAGGGTTAGGGTTCCTGTTAGGGTTAGTTTTAGGGTTAGGGTTAAGTTTGTGTTAGGTTTAAATTTAGTGTTAGTGTTACCCTGGTTATTCTTAGGGTTAGGTTTAGTGTTAATGTTTGTTTTAGCGATACAGATAGGGTTAATTATAGTGTTAGGGTTAGGGATAGGTTTAGAGATAGTGTTACGGTTACAGTTAGGTTTAGGGTTAGAGTTATGGTTAGGGTTAGTGTGAGGGTTATGGTTAGATTTAGGATTAGTTTTAATGTTAGGGTTACAGTTAGTGTTAGGTTTAGTTTTAGGGTTAGGGTTAAGGTTTAGTTTAGGGTTAGTGTTAGGTTTAAAATAATGGTTAGGATTAGCATTAAGGTTATTGTTAGGTTTAGAATTAGGGTTCATGTTAAAATTAGGTTTAGGGTGAGTTTTAGAGTTATGGTTAGGGTTAGGTTGAGAGTTAAGGTTGGGTTTAGATTTAGTGTTAGTGTTTGTTTTAGGGTTAGGGATAGGGTTAATTATAGTGTTAGGTTAGGGAGAGGTTTAGAGTTAGTGTTATTTTTACAGTTAGGTTTAGGGTTAGTGTTATGGTTATTGTTAGGGTTAAGTATAGTGATAGTGTTAGGTTTTGGGTTAATGTTAGTGTTAGGGTAAACGTTAGGTCTAGGGTTAGGGTAAGTGTTAAGGTAAGGTTTAGGGTTTGAATTACGATTAGGGTTAGAGTTATTGTTAGGGTTAGGGTTACATTTTGGTTTAGGTTAGGTTTAAGGTTAATGTTAGTTTTAATTTTTGTGTTAGGTTTAGTGTTAGGATTAGGTTTAGGTTTAGGGTTAGGGATAATGTTAGGGTTAGAGTTAGGGTTAGGGTTAGTTTTAGGGTTAGGGTTAGGGTTAAATTTAGGTTTACTGTTTGGGTTAAAGTAAGGATTAAGATTAGGTTTAGGGTTAGTGTTAGTGTTCGAATTAGGGTTTGTGTTATGATATGTGTTCAGGTGAATGTTAGTGTTAGGTTTAGGTTTAGGGTGAGGTTTGTGTTAGGGTTAGAGTTGGGATTAATTATATTGTTAAAATTAGGGATAAATTAGAATTAGTGTTAGGGTTAAGATTAGTTGTAGAGTTAGGGTTTGTTTTAGGGTTAGGGTTAGGGTTAGTATTATCGTTAGGTTTATGGTTAGTGTTAGTGTTGGGGTTATGGTTAAGATTAGTGTAAATGTAAGGTTTAGGTTTAGGGTTAGTGTTAGGGTTAGTGTTAGTGTTAGGGTTAGTTAGGGTTAGGGTTTGTGTTAGGGTTAGGGTTGGTGTTGTGTATGTATTAGGATTCGTGTTAGTGTTATGGTTACAGATAAGATTAGCATTATATTTAGGGTTAGAATTAGGGTTAGGTTTAGGTTAGGATTATAAATTGATTTAGAGTAACAGTTAATGTTAATGTTAGGGTTACGGGTAGAGAGAGGGTTACTGTTAGTGTTATGGTTATGGTTATGGTTATTGTTATGGTTATGGTTAGTGTTAGGTTTGGTGTTATGCTTAGAGTTATAATTAGTGATAGGATTAAGATTGTGGTTAGGTTTATTGTTAAGGTTAGGTTTAGGTTTTGGGTTAGTGTTATGGTTGGTTTTAGTGTTAGATTTATGATAGTGTTAGGGTTAGTGTTAGGGATTGGGTTATACTTAGGGTTCGTGGTAAAGTTAGGGTTATGGTTTGCATTAGGGTTAGTGTTATTGTTAAGGTTAGGGTTAGGTTTTTGTTGGGTTTATTTTTAGTTTTATGGTTACTGTTAGGGTTAGTTTTAGGTTTGGGGTTAGGTGTAGGTTTAAGCTTCATTTTACTGTTAAGTTTAGGGTTAGGGTTAGTGTTAGGATTAGAATTAGTGTTCGTGTTATGTTTAGGGTTATGGTGAGTGTTAGGGTCAGGGTGAGGTTTAGTGTTATTTTATTTAGTGTTAAGTATAAGTTTCATTATATTGTTAATGTTAGCAATAGGTTTATAGTTAGTTTTAGGGTTAGGGTTAGGTTTTAGGGTTAGTGTTAGGATTAGTTTTATGGGTAAGATTAGTGATAGTGTTAAGATTAGTGTTAGGGTTTGGGTTAAGTTTAGTGAAAGGTTTATGTTTAAGGTTAAGGTTAGTTTTAGGGTAAGGTTTAGGGTTAGGTTTAGGGTTAATGTTCATATTAGCCTTAGGTTTCGGTTTAGGGTGTGAGTTAGGATTAGGGTTAGAGTTATTGTTAGGGTTATGGTTACAGTTAAGATTAGAATAGGGTTAGGGTTGATGTTAGTGTTAAGTATTGTGTTAGGGTTAGTGTTAGGGTTAGTGTTAGGGTTAGGTTTTCGGTTATGTTTAAGTTTAGGGTTAGGTTTAGTGGTAGGTTTAGGGTTAGTTTTATTGTTAAAGTTAATGTTAAGTTTAGGGTTAGTGTTAGGGTTAAGGTGAGGGTTCAGATTAGGGTTAGGGTTAGTGTTAGTGTTAGAATTAGAGTTTGTGTTAAGTTTCAGATTCGGGTGAGTTTTAGATTTAGGGTCAGGGTTAAGGTTAGGTTTTTGTTATTGTTAGGGTTAGGGTATATTATAGTGTGAGGGTTAGGGATAGGTTAAATTTAGTGCTTAAAATTAGGGTTAGATTTAGGGTTATGATTAGATCTATGGTTAAGCCTATGGCTAGGGTTAGAGCTAAGTTTAGGGCTATTGTGAGGGTTATGGTAACGAATAGGGTTATAAATAGAAATAGGTCTCAGGAGTGAGTGAGAGTTAGTCTTAGGGCTACGGTTAGGTTTAGGGTTAAGGTTAGTGTTCAAATCGGGCTAGGATTACTGCTATGATTTGTGTTAGGTTTAGGCGTATGGTTAGGGCTAGGATTAGGTTTAGTTTTGGGGGAAGGAATGGGGTTATATAGCTAGCTTCAGTGCTAGAGCGAGGATTATATTTAGGGATACGGCTAGGGTGATGATGAGGGTTAGGATTAAGTCTAGTTTTATGGATAGGATGAGGGTTAGGGTTTGTATTAGGGTTAGGACTAGGATTAGGGCTAGGGATAATACAGGTTTGGGGTTATGGTTAGGAATAGTGTGAGGGATAGTTTTATGGCTAGGTCTAGTGTAAAGGTTTGGTTTAGTGTAGGGGTCAGGTATAGAGCTAGGTTATTATTAGGATCAGAGTATCAATTAGGGTTTGGTTTGGGTTAAGGTTTAAGGTTAGGGCTCAAATTAGCATTAGGGTTATGGTTAGGGTAAGAGTAATGGATAGAGTTAGCTTTACAATTCAGGTTATGTTTAGAGTAATGTATAGGGTTAGTGTTAGTGTTAGGGTTAGGCCTAGGTTTAGCATTTGGTTTAGGCTTATGATTAGAGTAATGAATAACTATAGTGCTAGTGTTAGGGCTTAGGTTAAGTTTAGGATTAGGACTAGGGTTTGGGTGACTCATAGGGTTAGTGTTAGGGTTCGGTTTAGGGTAAGTGTTAGGGTTTGAGCTAGGGTTAGGGCTAGGGTGAGGGTTAGGTTTAGAATCAGGGCTATGGTTAGAGTTAGGGTTAGGGTTAGTGCTAGGGTGAGCATTAGGGTTAGGGTTATTTTTAAGGTAATGGATAAAGTTAGAGTTAGGATTTGGGCTAGGGTTACACTTAGTATTAGGGATAGGGTTCAGGTTCTGTTTAGAGCTAGGTTTATGTTTAGAGTAAGAGTTCAATTTTGAGCTAGCGTTAGGGCTAGGTCAAGCATTAGGTTTAGGTTTTGTGCTAGAGTTAGGGTAAAGGTTATGCTTAGGTCTAGGTTTAGGGCTTGTATTAGAGCTAGGTTTTTTTGTGAGGTTTATGACTATTTTTAGGGCTATGGGTAATGTAAGAGCTAGGGTTAGGGTTATGGCTAGTATTTTGGGATATATATATATATATATATATATATATATATATATATATATATAGTTAGGTTTAAGTTTTGGGTTTGGATAAGGTTTAGAGCTTGGGTTTATGTTAGGGTAAGCATCAGTGTTTTGGTTATGGTTAGCATTGGGTTTATGGTCAGGGCCAGAATTAGAACTAGGATTAGTTCTAGGGCTAGGGTTAGTCTTTGTGTTAGATTAATGGTTATTTTAGGGCTTCGGCTATGTTTTTGTTTAGGACTAGGTCTAGTGTTATGGCTATATTTATGATTAAGTTTAGGTCTAGTGCTAGTGTTATGGTTAGTTGTAAGTATAAGTTTACTGGTAAGGCTAGTAGTAGGGTTCAGTTTACTGATAAGGTCAGGCTTTGACCTAGGGTTAGTGTTAGGGTCAAAATAAATGTAAGGTTTAGGATTAGGCTTCGGATTAGTGTTATAGATACAATGAGGGCTAGGTTTAGGACTACTAATAAAGTTAGAATTTGAGGAAGCTAAGGATTAGTTTTAGAACTTGGCTAGCATTAGGGTGAGAGTTTGTCTTAGGGAAAGGAATAGGTTTAGAGCTAGGTTTTTGGTTAGTGTTAGGGTTAGAGTTAAAGTTAAAGATAGGGTTGAGGCTCAGATTAGTGCTAGGTTTTGTGTTAGGGTTAGGGCTGTGGCTAATGTAAGAACTAGATTTATGGTTAGGGATAATTTTAGGTTTAGGATTAAGGCTACGTCTAGTGTTTGGTTTAGGTTTAGGGTTAAAGTGATGTTTAGAGGTAGGATTAGTTTTAGGGTCAGAGTCAGGATCAGTATTAGTTTTAGGGGATAGGGTTAGGACTAGGTGTAGCATTAGGATTTGGTTTATGTTAAGGGATAGGATTAGGGCTATAGCTCAGTTTGGTCTGTGGGCTATGGCTAGGGTTAGGGCTAGTTTTCAAATTAGAATTAGAGTTAGGGATAGTGTTAGGGTGAGGTTTAGGTTTAGAGTTAGGGTTAGATTTAGAGTTAGGGTTAGTTCTAGGTTTAGGACTATGGCTAGGGTTAGTCTTAGGGCTAGGCTACAGTTAGCAATAAATTAGGGCTAGGATTAGAGCTATGGTTAGTGTTATGATTAGGCCTAGGGTTAGGGCTAGAGTTAGGGTTAGTGATAGTGTTAAAGTTAAGATTAGGGGAAAGGATGTGGTTATACCTAGGTTCAAAACTAGGGCGAGGGTTGAAAATAGGGTTTGGGGTAGGGTTAAGTATTGGGTTAGGATTAAGGCTAGGGTTAGGGCTAAGATGAAGGCTCAGGTTTGTGTTAGGTTTAAGGCAAGAATTAGGTAGAGTGCTAATGTCATGTAAAGGGTTACAATTAGGGATAATGTTAGGTTTAGTTTTATGGCTAGGGTACTTTAAGGGTTATGTTTAGGGTAAGGGTCAGGTTTACACCTAGGTGTGTTATTAGAGTCAGTGTCTTGCTCAGATTTTGGGTTAGGTTTTGTTTAATTTTAGGGTTTGAATTAGCATTAGGGCTAGGTTTAGGGTTAGGGTTAGAGTAATTGATAGGGTTAGGTTTAGTGTTCAGATTAGGTTTAGGTAATGAATAACATTAGTGTTAGTGATGGGCTTAGGGTTAGGCCTAAATGAATAGTGTTAGAATTAGCTTTAGGAGTATGGTTAGTGTTAGGTTTAGCGTAAATGTTAGGGTTTGAGGTACGATTAGGACTATGGCAAGGGTTACATTTACAGTTAAGTCTAGGGTTAGGTTTACAGTTAGGGTTAGTGTAGGTTAAGGGTAAGGACTAGGGTTAAGTTTACAGTTAGGGTTAGAGTAAGTTTATGTTAGGGCTAGTGTTATCATGACATTCGTATTTAAGGTTAGGGTAATGGGTGGGGTTATAACTATGTTTAGAGCTATGTTTTGGTTAGGTTTATGTTTAGGGTAATGGATAGGTTTAAGTCTAGGTTTATGGTTAGGATTAGGGCTAGGGTTAGGGTTAGGCCTAAGGTTAGTTTTAGGGTTAGGTTTAGGGTAAGTGTTAGGGTTTAAGCTATGGTTAGAGTTAGGCCAATGGTTAGGGTTAGTGTCAGTTCTAGGTTTAGGGTTAGGGTTAAGTTTAAGGCTAGGGTTATCATTAGGGTTAGGGTTATGTTTAGGGTAATGGATAGGGTTAGAGCTAGAGTTAGGGCTACTATTATAGTTAAGATTAAGTCTACGGTTAGGTTTAGGTTTAGGGTCAGTTTTAGGGTTAGTGTTTGATTTAGGGTAATGGTTAGGCTAGGGTTAGGATTGGGTTTAAAATGAGGTGTAGGGCTCAGTTTAGGGATAGGTTTTGGGTTAGGTTAGGGCTACAGCTAATGTATGTACTAGAGTTATGATTAGGGCTACTTTTACAGTTACAGTTAGGGCTAGTACTAGTTTTAGGTTCACATATACTTTTAGGGTGATGTTAGAGCTAGGGTTAGTGTAAGGTCAGAGTCAGGCTCAAGGTTAGTTTTAGGGTTAGGTTAGGACTGGAATTAGGGCAAAGTTTAGGGTTAGGTGTAGGGTTAGGTTTTGTTTTAGTTTAAGGCTTAGGGTTAGGGCTATGGATCGGTTTTGTTTTAGGGTTTGAACTAGATTAGGGCTAGTTTTAGTATTAGTGTTAGTGTTAGGGCTAGTGTTAGTGTGAGGTTTAGGCTTAGGGTTAGGGTTGGACTTAGAGTTATGGTTAGTTCTAAAGTTAGGGCTAGGGCTAGTGTTAGGGCTAAGGTTAGGGCAAGTGTTAGGGTTATGTTAACATATAGGGTTAGATCTAGGAATAGGGCTAGGGCAAGAGTTAGAGTTAGCATTAGTGCTAGTGGTAGGTTTAGGGTTAAATTAGGGCTAGGATCAGGTCTAGGATTAGTGTAAGGGTTAAGTCTAGAGTTAGAATTAGGGTTAGATTTGGGGGAAGGTATGGGGTTATAGCAAGTTTCAGAACTAGGGCAAGGGATAAAATTAGGGATAGTGCTAGAGTTAAGGTTCAGGTTAGGATCAAGGCTCGGTTAAGGACTAGTATGAGGGATAGCATATGTTAGTGTTATGGAAAGAATTAGCACTAGGGCTAATATCAGGAATAGGATTATGGTTAGGGATTGTTTTGTGTAAGAATTATGACTAGGTCTAGTTTCAGAGTTAGGTTGAGGGTGAGGTTCAAGTTGAGAGCTAAGGGTATTGTAAAATTCAGAGTCAGGTTTTGGGTTTGGGTTAGGTTGAGGTTTAGGTTGATGGCTCAAATTAACACTAGGTTAGAGTTAGGGTTAGGGTAATGGATAAGGTTAGCTTTAGGCTTCAGGTTTGATTAAGGCTCAGGTTAGATTTAGGGTAATGGTTACAATTAGGGTTAGGCCTAGGGTTAGCATTAGGTTTATGGTTCTCATTAGGGTAATGGATAGGGTTAGAACTAGGGATAGAACTAGGGTTATGTTTAGGATTAGTGCTAGAGTTAGGGTTAAGGCTAGGGTTAAGTTGAGGTTATGGGTTAGGGTTTGAGCTAGAGTTAGTGCTAAGGATAGGGTTAGGTTTAGGGTTAGATCTAGGGTTAGGATTAGGGTTACCATTAGGGTTGAGGTAATGGACTGGTTTAGATGTCGGGTTAGGGTTAGGGTTAGGCTTAGGTTTAGGACTAGGGTTAGTGTTAAGTTTAGCATAATTGTTTGAATTTGAGCTAGGGTTAGGACTACGGCAAGGTTAGGTTTGTTGTTAAGTCTAGGGTTTGGTTTACAGTTAGGGTTAGACTAGGATTAGGGTTAGGGCTGAAGTTATCATGATGTTTTTGGTTAGAGTTAGGGTAATGGTGGGGTTAGAGCTAAGGTGAAGTCTAGTTTTAAGTTTAGGATTAGGGCTAGGGTTTGGGTTAGGTTTAGGCTCATCATTTTCTTATGGTTAGGTTAAGGTAAAGGTCAGGGATTGAGTAAGTATTAGGGCTAGGTTGAGGCATCAGGTTAAAATCAGGGCTAGGGATAGAGTTAGGTTTAGGGTTACGGTTAGGACTAGGTTTAGCATTAGGTTTAGGGTTATGGTTAGGGTAATGGATAGAGTTAGAGCTATGGTTTGGGCTATGGTTATGGTTAAGATTAGGCTAGGTTTGGGTTTAGGCTTTGGGCTAGGGTTATGTTTAGTGTAAGGGCTAGGGTTTGAACTAGTGTTAGTGCTAGGTCTAAGTCGAGGATTAGGTTTAGCCTTAGGTCTTGGGACAGGATTATGGTAGGTTTAAGGTTAGGGTTAAGGTTAGGGCTAGGATTATCATTAGGGTTAGGATAAGGATTAGGGTAATGGATATGGTTAGATGTAGGTTTAGGTTTAGTTTTAGGGTTATATTTAGTTTTAGGGTTAACATTAAGGTTACGGTTATGTTTAGGTATATGGTACGGTTAAGGTTTTGAGCTAGGGTTAGGGCTATGGTGAGTGTTAGTTTTAGGGTTAGGTCTATTGTTTGTTTTCTGGTCAGGGTTAGGGTTATGGTTAGGGTTAGGGTAGGGTTATCAAGACAGGTGTAGGGTTAGGTAAGGTGTAGGTTTAGAGCTAGGTTTAGGGATAGGGTTAAGTTCAGGGTTAGGGCTAGTGTTAGGGCTAGGTTTATGGTTTAGAGTAAGGTATAGTTCTAAGTTTATATTTTTGGTAAGGGTTAGGCTTTGAGTAAGGTTTAAGACTAAGGCTAGGGCTAGGTTAGGGTTAGAGTTAGGGCTAGGGTTAGGGTTGTGGTTACGCTTAGGGCTAGATTTATGCCTAGAATTCGCTCTAGGTTTTGTGTTAGTTTAAGGCATAGAGTTAGGGCTATGGATAATATAAGAGCTAGGGTTATGATTAGGGCAAGTTGTAGGGTTAGGTTTATGGCTATGTCTAGTGTTAGGTTTAGGTTTTTGGTTACGGTCAGGTTTAGATTTAGGTTTAGTGTTAAAGGCAGGGTTAGTGTTCAGGTTTGATTTAGAGTTAAGGTTAAAGCCAGAATTGGGACTAGGTTTATGTCTAGGGGTAGGGTTAGTCTGTTCGTTAAGTTAAGGATTATTGATAGGGCTAAGGCTAGGTTTTTGTTTAGGTCTAGAGCTAGAGTTAAGTCTAGATTTAGAATTAGGTTTAGGTCTAGGGTTAGTGATAAGATCTTGTTTAGGTATAAGTTTACTGGAAGGGTTAGTGTTATGGTTTGATCTAGAGTTAGAGTCAGGTTAAGACCTAGGTTAGTGTTATGGTCAGAATAATGGTCAGGGTTAGGGTTAAGGTTTTGGATAGGGTTAGAGCTAGAATGAGGTTCTAGGGTTAAGACTATTTATATGGTGAGAGTTTTGATTAGGCTGAGTATTAGGGATAGGTCTAGGGTTACCATTAGGGTTAGGGTTTTGCTTAGGGTTAGCGATAGTGTTAGAATTAAGTGTTAGTGGTAGTGTTAGTGTTAGGTTTAGGGTTCGTGTTAAAGCTAGGTGTAGTGCTTGGATTAGGGTTAGATTTTTTGTTAGTGTTAGGTCTAGGTTTAGGGCAACAGGTAATGTAAGAACCAGGGTTACAATTAGGGTTAGATTCAGGGTTAGGTTTAGGGGTAGTTCTAGTGTTAGTGTTAGATTTGTGGTTAGGGTGATATTTAGAGCTAGAGTTATTTTTAGGATAGGAGTCAGGGTCAGTGTTAGGTATATGGGAAATGTGAGGGCTAGAGTTATGGTTATTGCTAGTTTTAGAGTTTGTCTAGTGTTAATTTTAGTTTTGGGTTAGGATAAGTTTTAGAGCTAGGGTTTTTGTTAGGGTAAGTTTCAGGGTTCAGGTTAGGATTTGGTTTAAGTTTAGGTCCCGAATTAGGACTAGGGTTAGGTCTAGGGGTAGAGTTAGTGTTTAGTTTAGGTTAATGATTATTGTTAGGGCTAAGGATAGGGTTATGGCTATATTTAGGATTAGGTTTAGGTCTAGGGCTAGTGTTAGTTTTACCTTTAGGGTTAGGTTACTGGTAGGGCTAGTGTTAGGCTTTGGATAAGAGTTAGGGTCAGGTTTAAACCTAGGTTTAGGTTAGGGTAAAAATAAAGGTCAGCATTAGGTTTAGGGTTTGGGTTAAGTATAGAGCTAGAATAAGGGCCAGGTTTAGGACTAGTAATAAATTTAGGTGTGGGGGTAGGCATAGAATTAGCATTAGGACTAGGGTAGAAATAGGGTGAGGGTTTGACTAATTGTAAGAAATAGGGTTAGAGCTAGGATTAGGACAAGGGATAGGATTAAGGTTAGTGCTAGGATTAGGGTTAGGGTTAAAGCTAGGGTTAGGCCTTGGATTAGGGCTAGGTTTTGTGTTAGGTTTAGGGCTATGACTAATTTAAGAACTAGCATTACGTTTAGGGCTAGTTTTAGGGTTAGGTTTAGTTTGAGGTCTAGTGTTAGGATTTGAATAGGAATAGGGTGATGTGTAGAGCTGGGGTTAGTGTTAAGTTCAGAGTCAGGGTTATTATTAGTTCTAGGGTTAGAGTTAGGACTCGAATTATGGCTAGGGTTAGGGCTAGGTGTAGAATTAGGGTTTGTTATAGGTTAAGGTTTAGGGTCAGTGCTATGGCTCAGTTTTGTTTGAGGGCTAGGGCTAGGGTTAGGGGTAGTTTTCAAATTAGCATTAGGGTTAGAGCTAGTGTTAGGGTGTGGTTTAAGCTTAGGGTTAGGGTTAGATTTAGAGTTAGGTTAGATCTAGGTTTAGGGCTACAGCAAAGTTTAGGCCTATGGTTAGGGTTAGGGTTTGAGTTATCTTAAGGTTTAGGGTAGAACTAGGTATAGGGCTAGGGCGAGAGTCAGAGTTAGTCTTAGTGTTAGGGTTAGATTTAGGGTTAGAATTAGTGCTTAATTAGGGCTAGGATTAGAACTAGGGTTAGTATTAAGGCTGAGCATAGGTTTATGGCTACTGTTATGTTTATGGTTATGGTTAGGTATGAAGTTATAGCTAGCTTTAGAACTAGGGCAGTGGTTAAAATTAGGGTTAGGTCTATGGTTAGGGTTAGGTTTAGGATTAAGGCTAAGATTGAGACTCGGATTAGGGCTAGATTTTGTTTTAGGGTTAGGGCTTCATTAGGGCTAAGGCTAATGTCAGGTCTAGGGTTATGGGTAGAAATAGTTTTAGGGTTAATATTATTAGGTTTAGGATTAGATTTATGGATATAATTAGGTTTAGGGTTCAGGTTAGGTTTAGTGTAATGTATAGGTTTTGGGATAGGAATTAGTGTAGAGTTATCCTAGGGTTACCATTAGGGTTAGTATTAGGATGAGGGTAATGGATACGGTTACATCTGGGGTTATGTTTAGGTTTATGGTTAAGATTAAGGCTAGGGTTAGGGTTAGGATTAGGTTTATGGCAAGGGTTAGTGCTAGAATTAGGGTAATGGTTAGAGTTAAAGGTAGTGTTAGAGCTCCAATTAGGGATAGACTTTGGGTTAGGGTAGGCCTACGTTTAGGGCTATAGCCAATGTAAGAACTAGTGTTATGATTAGAACTAGTTTTAGGGTTAGGGTTAGGGCTAGGTCTAGGGTTAGTTTTAGGTTTAAGTTTTAAGTTTAGGATTAGGGATAGGCTTAGGGTTAGGTTTAGGGTAATTGTTAGGGTTTGAGCAAGGGTTAGCTCTATGGTAGGGGTTAGGTTTATGGTTATGTCTAGGGTTAGGGTTAGGATAGATTTAGGGTCAGGGCTAGGGTTATCATTATGATTAAGGTTAGAGTTTGGGTAATGGTTAGGGTTAGGGCTAGGGTTAAGTTTAGGATTAGGGCTATGGTTAAGTTTTGGGTTAGGTTTAGGCCATTGGTTAGTGTTAGGATTAGGATAAGTTTAAGGTTAGGGATTGAGCTCGTGTTTAGACTAAGCGATGATTAGGGTTAGAGTCACTGTGAGGGTTAGGGCTAGGGTTAGCATTAGGGTTAGGGTTAGGGTTAGGGTAATGGATAGAGTTAGAAGTAGGTTTTGGCCTATGGTGATGGCTTGTTTCAGGGTTAGTGATATGGCTAGGTCTAGTGTTAGGGTTATGTTTTTTGTTAGGATAAGGTTTAGCGCTAGTGTTTGTGTTAGGGTAAGGGTCAGTGCTCGGGTTTGGGTTAGGTTTATTGTTAGGCCAGCATTAGGACTAGGGTTTGGTCTAGGGGTAGGGTTAGTGTTTAGGTTAGGTTGAGGGTTATTATTAGGGCTATGACTAAGTTTTTGTTTAGGGCTAGGCCTAGAGGTTTCACTAGATAAAGGATTAAGTGTAGGTCTAGGTCTAGTTTTAGGGTAAGGTTTAGTTAAAGGGTTACACATAGTGCCAATGTTAGGGGTCGGTTTAGGTTTAGGGTCAGGTTTAGACTTATGGTTAGTGTTAGGGTCAGAATAAGGATTAGGGTTAGGGTTAGATTTTGTAATAGTGATAGAGTTAGGTTGAGGATTAGAGTTAGGACTAGTAATAGAGTTAGGTTTTGGGTTAGGCTAAGAATTACTTTTAGGACTAGGGTAGCTTTAGGGTTTGAGTTTGGCTTAGGCTAAGGGATAGGGTTAGCACTAGTGTTAGGGCTAGTGTTAGGGTTAGGGTTAGGGCTAGGGTTAGGTTTTGGCTTAGGCTTAAATCTAGGGTTAGATTTTGCATTAGGGCTAGGTTAGATTTTGTGTTAGCTTTGGTGCTACGGCTAATGTAAGATAGGGTTACAATTAGGGCTAGTTTTAGGGTTAGTGTTATGTCTAGGTTTAGTGTTTGGTTAGATTTAGGGTTAAGGTTAGGTTTAGGGTAATGGATAGGTTAGGGTTAGCGAATGTGTTAGGGTTACTTTGATGGTCAGCATTAGAGTTAGGATTAGGGTTAGGGTTAGGGTAATGGATAGGGTTAAAAAAAGGGTTAGGGCTAGGTTTTTGTTTAGTGTTAGGTTTAGGGTTAATGCAAAGATTAAATTTAGGGTTAGGTTTAGGTTAAGGTTTGGACTTGGTTTAGGTTTAAAGTTAGGGTTAAAGCTAGGGTTGGGGCTCACAGTAGGGCTAGATTTTGGGTTACATTAGGGCTAATGTTAGAGATACAGCTAATGTAAGAACTAGGGTTATGATTAGGGCTGTCTAATTTTATGGTTAGGTTTAAGTTCAGTGTGTGTAATGTTTTGATCTATGATTAGTCTTAGGTTCAGAGTCAGGGTCAGGGTTAGTTTTAGGGCTGGGGATATGACTCAAAATAGGGGTAGGCTTAGGGCTAGATGTAGGGTTAGAATTTCGTTTGGGTTAAGGTTTTATGTTAGTGGTACAGCTCATTATGTTTTAGGGCTAAGGCTAAAATTAAGGGCACATTTACAATTAATATTAGTGTTATTGCTAGTGGTAGGGTGAGATTAGGTTTAGGGGAACATTTAGAGTTATGGTTATTTCTCAGGTTAGCGCTATGGCTAGGGTTAGGGCTAAGGTTAGGTCTAGTGTTTGGGTTACGGTAAGGGAGAGGGTTAGAACTAGGAATAGAGCTAGAGTGATAGTCTTAAGGCTAGGGTTATGGTTAAGTTTCAGGCTAAATTAAGGCTAGGAATATTTCTAAGATTGGTTTTAGGATTAGACCTAGGGTTAGGGCTATGTTTAGGATTAGGTTTAGGGTTAGGTTTAGGGGACAGGATTGGGTTATAGCTAGGTTTAGGGCTAGGGCGATGATTAGAATTAGGTTTAGGTCTAGGGTTAGGTTTGTGTTAGAATTAAGGCTAGATTTGGGGTTAGGATGAGGGCTAGGGTTTGTGTTAGGGTTAGGGCAAGTTTTAGGGATAGGGATAATGTCAAGTTTAGGGACACGGCTAGGGATATTTATTGGGTTACATTCATGACTAGGTCTAATGTTAGGTTTAGGGTAAGGGCCAGGTTAACAGTAAGGTGTATTTCTAGGGTCAGGGTCAGGTTTGGGGTTTGTGTTAGGTTAATTATTAGGGTTAGGGCTCATATTAGCATGAAGGTTAGAATTAGGGTTAGGTTTATTGATAGGATTCAGGTTAAGATTAGGGTAATTGGTAGGGTTAGGGTTAGTGATAGGGTTAGGGTTAGGCCTCGGGTTAGTATTTGGGTTAGGGTTATTTTTACGGTAATGAATAGCATTAGAGCTAGTGTTAGGGCTAAGGTTAGGGTTAGGGTTTGGCTAGGGCTAGGGTTTGGGTTAGGTTTACTGTACAGTTTAGGTTTTGAGCTAGGGTTAGTGCTAGGGTGAGTGTTAGGTTTAGGATTATGTCTAGGGTTAGATTTACAGTTAAGGTTAGGTTTAGTGTTAGGGTTAGGGCTAAGGTTATCTTTAGAGTTAGGTTAATGGATTATTTTAAATGTCGAGTTAGGGTTAGGTGTAGTATTAGGATTAGGGTTAGTGTTAGGGTTAGGGCTAATATTATTATTAGAGTTAGGGTAATGGATATGGTTAGATGTCAGGTTAGGGTTAGGGGTAGTTTTAGGTTTAGGGTTAGTGTTAGGGTTAGACCTAAGGTTAGTGTTCGAATAAGAGTTAGGGTTTCATCTAGGGTTAAGGCTACAATGAGTGTTAGGTTTAGGGTTAGGTCTAGGATTCAGTTTACAATTAGGATTAGAACTAGGGCTATCATTAGGGTTAAGGTTCGATTTAGGGTAATGGATAATTTTAGAGATAGTATTAGGGCTAGTGTTAACACTAGGATTAGGGCTAGGATTAGGTTTAGGTTTAGGGATAGGGCTAGGATTGTGTTTAGGGCTCGGTTTTGGGGTTTTATCTAGGGTTAGGTCTATGGAGAGGGTTAAGGTGAGCATGAGGGTTAGGCTTAGGGTAAGGGATAAGGTTAGGTTTTGGTTAGGATTTCACTTTGGGATAGATTTAGGCCTAGGATTAAGGCTAGGTTTTGTGTTAGGTTTAGACTAGTCTTAGTTATATGGTAATGTAAGGGTTATGTTTACAGTTATGTCTAGGTCTAGTGTTAGGTTTACGTTTCGGTTAGGGTCAGTTTTATAGCTAGGGTAAGTGTTAGTGTCAGGGTCTATGTATGGATTAGGGTTCGGGTTAGGGTAAGAGCCAAAAGTAGGATTGCTTAGGTCTAGAGTTAAGGTTAGTGTTTGGCTTAGGTTAAGGATTATCATTAGATCTATGGCTAGTTTTTTTGTTTATATCTTGGTTAAAGGCTGGCTAAATTTAGGATTAGGTTTAATCTAGGGCTAGTGTTAGGGTTAGGTTTAGATATAGGGTTATGGGTAGCGCTAGTGTTATGGTTTGGTTTAGGTTCAGGGTCAGAATAAGGGTCAGGGATAGGGTTAGGATTTGTGTTATGGTTAAAACAAGAATGAGGGCTAGGTTTAGACCAATAATAGGGTTAAGGTTTGGGTTATACTAAGGATTAGTTTTAGGACTAGAGTTAGCATTAGGGTTGGGGTTTGGCTAGGGTAAAGATAATTTTAAAGCTAGGGTTAGAGCTAGGTTTCGGGTTTGGGTTAGGGCTAGTGTTAGGGTTAAGGTTGGGGTGAAAGCTAGGGTTAAGTCTCAGATTTTGGCTAGGTTTTGCTTAGTATTAGGTTTAATGTTTTCGGCTAATGTATGCTCTAGGGCTATGATTTAGAATTAGGGTTAGGAATAGGTCTAGTGTTAGAATAAGGTTTAGGTTTAGGGTGATGTTTAGAGGTAGGGTTAGTGTTAATGTCAGAGACAGCTTCAGGGGTAGTTTTAGGATTAAGATTAGGACTCAAATTAGGGCTAGTCTTTGGGCTAGATGTAAGGTTATGTTTTGGTTGAGGTAAAAGTTTAGGGTTAGTGATATGGCTCAGTTTTGTTTTAGGGCTATGCCTATGGTTAGGACTAGTTTTAGGATTAGCATAAGTGCTAAGTCTAGTGTTAGGGCTAGGTTTAGGTGTAGAGTTAGGGTTAGATTTAGAGTTAGGTTTATATCTAGGGTTAGGGCAAGGTGTAAGTTTAGGGCTAGGTTTATTTTAGGCTTAGGGCTAGGAATAAGTTTACGGTAAGTGATAGGGTAAGAATTAGGGCTAGGGCTATAGCAACAGTTATAGTTAGTCTTAAAGCTAGAGTTAGGGTTAGGTTTAGTATTAGGGCTAGGGTTAGTGATAAGGTTAGTCCTAGGGTTAAGGTTAGGGCTAGGGTTAGTGTTAGGGTTATGGTTTGGGTTAGGTTTAGGGTAAGCAATGGGGTTATAAGTATGTTTAGGGCTAGGGAAAGGGTTAGAATTAAGGTTAGCTTATGATTAAGGCTAGGCTTTGGGCTAGGATGAGAGCTAGTGTTCGTGTTAGGGTTAGGGATAGGATTAGGGCTAGGGCTAAAGTCAGGTCTATGGTTACAGTTAGGGATAGGTTTTGCATTATGTTTATGGTTAGGTCTAGTGTAAGGGTTAGATTTAGGGTAAGGGTCAATTACAGTTATGTGTATTATTATCGTCAGTGTTTGGCTTAAGGTTTGGTTTAGGTTAAGGTTTAGGTTTAGGGCTCAAATTAGCATTAGGTTTAGAGTTAAAGTTAGGGTAATGAATAGGCTTAGGATTAGGGTTCAGGTTAGTTTTAGGGCAATAAATAGGTTTAGGGATTGTGATAAGGTTAGGGTTAAGCCTAGGATTAGCATTAGGTTTAGGATTATGATTAGGGTAATGGATAGAATTAGAGCTAGGGTTAGGGCTAGAGTTAGGGTAGTGGATATAATTAGAGCCATGGTTAGAGCTATGGTTAAGGTTAGGATTAAGGCTAAGTTTAGATTAGGGTTTGGAATAGGGCTAGGGTTATGTTAAGGGTAAAGGTTAGGCTTTGAGCTAGGGTTAGTTCTAAAGAGAGGCTTAGGGTTAGGGCTAGGGTTAGGTTTAGGGTTCCACTTAGAGCTATGTTCAGGCCTAGGATTGGGGCTATGTTTTATGTTAGTTTAGGTCTAGGATTAGGGCCATGGGTAATGTAAGAGCTAGAGTTATGATTAAGGCTAGTTTTAGGGTTAGGGTTATGGCTAGATCTAGTGGTAGGATTAGGTTTTGGGTTAGGGTGAGCTTTGAAGCTAGGATTATGTTAGGGTCAGGGCCAGTGTTAGGTGAGAGTTAGTGTTGGGGTTAGTGACAGAATTAGGACTAGGGTTAGGTCTAGGGGTAGGGTTAGTGTTTGTGTTAGGTTAAGGGTTATTTTTAGGGCTAGGGCTAGGTTGTTGTTCAGGTCTAGGCCTAGAGATATGACTAGATTTAGGATTAAATTTAGGTCTAGCACTAGTGTTAGGTTTAGGTTTAAGTATAGGATTACTGGTTTAGAGTTTGGTTTAGAGTTAGGGTCAAGTTTAGACTTACAGTTAGTGTTAGGGTCAGAATAAGTGTCAGGTTTAGGTTTTGGGTTTGGGTTAGTGTTAGAGCTAGAACAAAGTTTATAGTTAGGACTAGTAATAAGTTTAGGGTTTGGGTTAGGCTATGGATTAGGCTTAGGACTAAGGTCAGCATTAAGTTTAGGGTTTAGCTTAAGGTAATGGATATGGTAAGAGCTAGGATTAGAGTTAGGGTTAGGGTATGGGTTAGGGCTAGTTTTAGGGTTAAGGTTAAAAATAGGGTTACAGCTCAAATTAGGGCAAGGTCTGGGGTTAGGTTGGTGCTAGTGTGAGGCCTACAATGAATGTTTGAACCAGGGTTACAATTAGGGCTACTTTTGGTAAGAGTTATGGCTAGGTCAAGTGTTAGGGTTAGCGTTAGCGTGATGTTTAGAGCTATGTTTAGTGTTAGGGTCAGGGTCAGTGTTTGGGTTATAGATAGGGTTAGGGTTAAACCCAGAATTATGACTTGAGTTATGTCTAGGTGTAGGGTTAGTGCTTGTGTTACATTAAGATTTATCATTAGGGCTGGGGCTAGGTTTTTGTTTAGGTCTAGGGCTAGAGATATGGCTAGATTTAGGATTAGGTTTATGTCTAGGGGTAGTGATAGGGTTAGGTTTAGGAATGGGTTTATTTCTAGTGTTGGTTTTAGTGTTCAGTATAGGGTTAGGGTCAGGTTTATACCTACAATTATCATTAGGGTCAGAATAAGTGTCAGGTTTACGTTATGGTTAGAGATAGAATGAGGGCTAGGGTTAGCACTAGTAATAGGGTGAGGGTTTGGGTTAGGCTAAGGATTAGTGTTAGGCCTAGGGTTAGTATTAGTATTAGTGTTAGCTTAGGGTAAGGGATAGAATTAGAGCTAGGTTTAGGGCTATGTTTAGGGTTAGGGTTAGGGATAGTTTTATGTTTAGGTTTAGGGTTAAAGCTAGGGTTAGGTCTTGCATTGAGGCTAGATTTTTGTTAGAGTTAGGGCTAGGTTTATAGTTATGGCCAATGTATGGACTAGGGTTGCAATTTGGGCTAGTTATAGGATTAGGGTGAGGACTAGGTCCAGTGGCAGGATTAGGTATAACATTAGGGTTATATTTAGAGCTAGGGTTAGTGTTAGGATCAAATTCAAGGTCAGAGTAGTTTTAGGGTTAAGGTTTGGACTCGAATTAGGGCTAGGGTTAGGGCTAAGTATAGGGTTAGGTTTTGGTTTCATTAAGTTTAAAGTAAGGGCTATGGCTCGGTTTTGTTTTAGTTCTAGGGCTATGGTTAGGGCTAGTTTTAGGCTTACCATTAGGTTTAGGGCTAGTGTTAGGTTTAGGTTTAGGCTTAGGTTTAATGTTAGAATTAGATTTAGTATTAAATCTAGAGTTAGGTCTAGGGCTAAGGATAGGGCTACTGTTAGATCTTGGTTTATGGCTAGGATTCAGGTTATGGTAAGAAATAGGGTTAGAACTAGAAATAGGGCTAGGTTGAGAGTGAGAGTTAGTCCTACAGATAATCTTAGTATTTGGTAAGGTATATGGCTTAATTAGGGATAGTGATAGGGCTAGGTTTATGGTTATGTTTAGGCCTAGGGTTAGTTTTAAGCTTACAGTTAGGTTTCATGTTAACTATGGGGTTAGAGCTAGGGATAGGACTAGGGTGAAAGTTAGAATTAGGGTTAGGGCTAGGGTTTCATTATAGTTATAATTAAGAATAGGTTTATGGCTAGGATGAGGGCTAGGGTTTGTATTAGGGTTAGGGATAGGAGTAGTGTTAGGGCGAATGTGAGATCTAGGGTTACGGTTAGGGATAGTTTTAGGGTTAGGTTTATGGTTGTATTTAGTGTAAGTGTTAGGTTTAGGGGAAGAATCAAGTTTTGAGCTTAGGCATATTATTAGGGTCTGGATCAGGGTTAGGGTTTTGTTTAGGTTAGGGTTTAGGTTTAGGGCTCAAATTAGCATTAGGGTTTGGGTTAGGGTAATAATAGGGTTTGGTTTAGAGTTCAGGTTAGATTTAGCATAATGGATAGGGTTATGGTTAGGGATGGGTTAGATTTAGGCCTAGGGTTAGCATTATAATTAGGGTTATGTTTATGGTAATTGATAGGGTTAGAGCTAAATTTAGGGCTAGTTTTATGGATAGGATTAGGTCTAGGGTTAGGGTTAGAGTTATAGGTTTGATTTGTGTTAAGTATAGGGCTAGAATTTGGCTAGGGCAAATGTCAGGTCTAGGGTTATGGTTAGGGGTAGTTTTAGGATTAGGTTTATGGCTTGGTCTAGTATAAAGTTTTGGTTTAGTGGTAGGGTCAAGGTTAGAGGTAGGTATATTATAATAGGAAGGGTCAGATTTAGGGTTTGGATAAGGTTAAGATTTAGGTTAGGGCTCAAATGAACATTAGGGTTAGTGTTAGGGTAATAATAGGGTTAGGGTTAGTGTTCAGATTAGGTTTAGGTTAATGAAATAGGTTAGGGTTAAGGATAAAAATAGGGTTAGGTCTAGGTTTATGATTAGTTTATGGTTATGGTTAGGGTAATGGATAGAGTTAGAGCTAGTGATACAGCTAGAGTAATGGTTAGATTTCTGGCTAGGGTTTAGGGCTAGGTCTAGTGTTATGGTTAGGTTTAGGGTTAGGGTGATGTTAAGAGCAACAGTTATTGTTAGGGTCAGTGTCAGAGTCAGGGTTAGATAGATATAGGGTTAGAACTTGAATTAGGGCTAAAGTTAGTACTAGGTGCACGGTTAGGGTTTGGTATAGGTTTAGTGTTAGGGATATAGTTTGGTTTTGTATTAGGGCTGTGGTATGTTTACAGATAGATTATGGATTAGCATCAGGGTTAGGGCTAGTGTTAGGTTGAGATTTAGGCATAGACTTAGCGTTAGATTTAGAATTAGGGTTAGATCTAGGGTTAGGGCTAGGGCTAGGGCTAAGGTTAGGGGCAGGGTTAGTTCTAGGGTTAAGGCGAGGGTAAGGGTTATGGTAATGGATATGATTAGAACTATGGATACGGCTGGGGTGAGAATTAGAGCTAGTCTTAGTAGTAGTCTTAGGATTAGGGTTAGGTTTTGAGCTACATTAGGGCTAGGATTAGAGCTAGGGATAAAGTTAAATTAGGGCTAGGATTAGGGCTAGGGTTAGTGATAGGGTTGGGGGTAAATTAGGGCTAGGATTAGGGCTAGAGTTAGGGTTAGGTTTAGGGCTAAATTAGGGCTAGGATTATTGCTAGGGTTAGTGTTGGGGTTAGACCAATGGGTTGGGCTAGAGTTCGGGTTAGCATTGGTGTTAAGGTAAAGTTTAGGGGAATGGGTGGTGTTATAGCTAGCTTTAGGGCTAGGGTGAGTTTTAGAATTAGGATTAGGCCTAGGGTTATAGTTCAGTTTAGGATTAAGACTATATTTAGGGCTAGGTTAAGGCCTAGGGTTTCTGTTATGGTTATGGCTAGGACTCGGGCTAGAGCTAATATCAGGTATAGGGTTAATGTTAAGGATAGTTTCAGGGTTAGGCAATGGATAGGTCTAGTGTAAGAGTTAGAT
Source organism: Marmota marmota marmota (assembly GCF_001458135.2). Classification (NCBI taxonomy): domain Eukaryota; kingdom Metazoa; phylum Chordata; class Mammalia; order Rodentia; family Sciuridae; genus Marmota; species Marmota marmota. The sequence continues at coordinate 98,351 of NW_026001656.1, read as the reverse complement.
TTATATTAAAGGTCAGCTTTGGGGCTAGGATTATTATTAGCATCAGAGTCAGGGTCAGGGTTAGCTTTTGGTTTAGCTAAAGGTTTAGGGTTAGGGCTTGAATTAGCATTAGGTTTAGGGTTAGCATAATGGATAAGGTTTAGTTTAGGTTTTATTAAAGGTTTAGGGTAGTGGAAGGGTTAGGTTTAGAATTAGGGTTAGAGTTATGTTTAGTACGATGGATAGATTTATAGCTACGTTTATGGCTAGATTATGGTTTGGATTAAGTCTAGGGTTAGAGCTGGGTTTAGGGATAGGGCTAGGGTGTAATTTAAGGTAAGTTTTAGGGTTAGGGTAAGTGTTAGATTTTTTGCTAGGGTAATGATTAGGTTAGAGTAAGGGTTAGTTTTTGAGCTAGGTTCAGGGCTAGGGTGAGGTTTATTTTTAGTTTTAGGTCTGGGTTTACATTTATGGTTAGAGTTAGGTTTAGTGTTAGGGATAGAGTTTTAATTAGGGGTAAGGTAAGGGCTAGGGTAATGGATATGGTTAGAACTAAAGTTCAGGCTAGGTTTAACGTTAGGATTAGGGTTAGGGTAAGGGTTATGGTTTAGGATAGAGCTAGAGTTATGTTTAGTTTAAAGGTTAGGGTTTGAGCTAGGGTTAAATCTAAGGTGAGACTTAGGATAGGGCTAGGGTTAGGCTGAAGATTATGCTTAGGGCTAAGTTTAGGCTTGGTTTTAGGCCTAGGTTTTGTGTTAGGTTTATAACAATGTGTAATATGTGAACTAGAGTTTTGTTTAGGACTACTTTTAGGGTTAGGGTTAATGCTAGGTCTAGTGTTAGGTCTAGGTTTTTGTTAGTGTCAGGTTTAAAACTAGATTCAGTGTCAGAATCAGGGTCAGTTTGGAGGATAAAGTTGGAGTTAGGTTTAGAGCCAGAATTAGAAGTAGGTTTAGATAAAGGGGTAGGGTCAGTGTTCGGTTTAGGTTAAGGGTTATTTTTAGGGATAGTGCTAGGAATTTTTAGGTCTAGGGCTAGAGTTATAGCTATATTTAGGATTAGCTTTGGGTCTAGGTCTAGTGTTAGGCGTAGGTATAGGTATAGGGTTACCAGTAGGGCTAGTGTTATGATTTGGTTTAGGGTTAGTGTCAGGTTTAAACCTAGGGTTACTCTTAGGGTCAGATGAGGGTCAGAATAATGTTTAGAGGTAGAATCAGGGTTAGGGTTAAGACTAGTATTATGGTTAGAGTTTAAGTTAGGCTAAGGATTAGGATTAGAACTAGGGTTAGCATTTGGGTTAGGGTGTGGCTTAGTGTAAGGAATAGGGTTAGAGTTAGGCTTAGGGCTAGTGTTAGTGTTTGTGTTAGGACTAGTATTAGGGTTAAAGCTAGGTTTAGGGCTCAGATTAGGGGTAGAATTTGTGTTAGGTTTAGGGCTACAGTTAGGACAATGACTAATGTGTGAACTAGGGTTATGATTAAGACTAGTTTTAGGGTTAGGTTAAGGCTAGAAATAGTGTTAGGGTTAATTTTAGGTTAGGGTGATTTTTAGAGGTAGGATTTGTGTTAGGGTCAGTGTCAGAGTCAGGGTTAGTTTTAGAGTTAGTTTTAGAGCTAGTTGTATGGTTATGGTTTGATTTAGTTTAAGGGTTAGGATTAGGGCTATGGCTTGGTTTTGGTTCAGGGTTAGGGCTAGGTATAGGGCAAGTTTTAGGATTAGCATTATGGTTAGGGGTAGTGTTAGAGTTTGGTTTAGGCTTATTGTTTCAGTTATATTTAGAGTTAGGTTTAGATTTAGAATTAGACTTAGATCTATGTTTAGGATTAAGGCTAAGGATAGAACTAGGGCTAGGTCTAGGGCAAGAGTTAGAGTTAGTTTGATGGCTAGGTTTAGGGTTAGTATAGGATTAAATAAAGGCTAGGATTAGCACTAGGCTTTGTGTTAGGCCTAGGTTTAGGGCGAGGGTTCGAGTTAGGTTTAGGGTTATGGTTAGTTTTTTGGTAAAGGATGAGGTTATAGGTAGATTTAGGGCTAGGGTGAAGAATAGAATTAGGGTTAGGGCTCGGGTTATGATTCGGTTAGGATTAAGCGTAGGTTTAGAGCTACGAATACCAGCTAGGGTTAATTTCAAGTCTAGTGTTACAGTTAATAATAGTTTTAGATTTAGGTTTATGGCTACATCTAGTGTAAGGGTTAGGTTTAATGCTAGGGTCAGGTTTACAGTTAAGGGTAATATTAGGGTCAGGATCTCAATTATTTTTTTAAATAGGTTAATGCTTAATATTATGGCTCTAATTAGCATTAGAGTTAGAATTACGGTAAAGATAGTGTTAGGTTTAGATTTCAGGTTAGGTTTAGGTTAATGGATAGGGTTAGGATTAAGGATGCAGTTAGGTTTAGGCCCAGGTTTAGCATTAGGGTTAGGGTTAGGGATAGGGTAATGGATAGGGTTAGAGATAGGGGTACAGCTAGTTTCAATGTCATGATTATTGATAGGGTTAGGCTTAGGGTTAGGGTTAGGGTTAAATCTACGATTATAGCTAGGGTTATAGTTACAATTAGTGATAGGGTTAGGGTTAGTGGTAAATCTAGTGATAGTTCTTGGAATAAGGCTAGGTTTTGGGTTAAGTTATGGCTAGGTTTAGGGTAACGGCTAATGTAAGTACCAGGGTTGCAATTAGGGCTAATATTAAGGTTAGGGTTAGGGCTAGGTCTATTGTTAGGTGTAGGTATAGAGTTAGGGTGATATTTAGAGCCAGGGTTAGTGTTAAGGTCAGAGTTAGGGTCAGGGTTAGTTTTAGGATTTGGCTTAAAACTCGAATTAGTTCTAAAGTTATGGCTAACTGTAGGGTTAGGGCTTAGTTTATATTAAGGGTTAGGGTTAGGTCTATGGCTTGATTTTGTTTTAGGGCTAGGGAGTGCTAGTTTTAGGAATAGCCTTAGGGTTAGGGCTAGTGTTAGGTTTAGGTTTAGGCTAAGGTTTAGGGTTAGATTTAGAGTCAGGGCTAGATCTAAGGTTGTTGCTAGGGCTATGAATAGGGCTAGTGTTAGACCTATGGTTTGGGCTAGTATTAGGGTTCCAGTAAAGTATATGTTTAGAACTAGCATTAGGACTAAGGTGAGAGTTAAAGTTAGTCTTTGGACTAGGGTATGGTTTAGATTAGGGATAGGGCTAAAATAGATCTAAGATTAGGGCTAGGGTTAGTGTTAAGTTTCGGACTAGGGTTATGGTTAGGGATATAATTATGACTATATTTAGGGCTAGGATAAAAGCTAGGTTGTGTGTTAGTGTTAGGCTAGTATCATGGCTAGTGCTAATATCAGGTCTAGGGTTATGCTTAAGGATAGTTTTAGGGTTAGTTTTATGGCTGTGTCTAGTGTACGTGTTAGGTATAGGGTAAGAGTGAGGTTTAGAGCTAAGGGAAATTATTAGGGTCAGTGTCAGTGTTAGGGTTTGGTTTAGGTTTGAGTTAAGGATTAGGGCTCAAATTAGCATTAATATTAGGGTTAGGGTAATGATTGGATTAGGTCTAGGGTTAAAGGTAGGTTTAGGGTAATTGATAAGTTTGGGAATAGTGATATGTTTAGTGTTAGGCCTAGGGTTATCATTAGGGTAAGGTTTATGTTTAGGTTAATTATATAGTTAGATTTAAGTTTAGGGATAGGGTTATGATTAGGATTAGGTCTTGATTTATGGTTAGAGTGAGAGTTGGAACTAGGGATAGGTTAGGGTTATGTTTAGTGTAAGGGTTAGGTTCTGAGCTATGGTTTGGGCTAGGTTGAGAGTTAGGCTCGCGATTAGGTCTAGGGATAGGATTATGGTAGATTTTGGGTTAGGGTTATGGTAAGGATTAGACCTAGGATTATTGGTAGGGTCAGTAAATGGGTCAGGATTAGTGTTAGTGTTTTGGATAGGGTTAAATCTAGAATAAGGGCAAGGGTAAGGGATATTAATAGGGTTAGTGTTTTGGTTAGCCTAAGGATTAGAGATAGGTCTAGGTTTAACCTTTGGTTTAGGGTTTTGCTTTGGTAAGGGATTTGTTTAGAGCTAGCGTTATGACTATGGTTATTGTTAGAGTTAGGGTTAAAGCTAGGTTTAGGTCTTGGAATAGGCCTAGGTCTAGTGTTAGGGTTAGGGCTAGGGATATGGCAATGGCTAATGTAAGAACTAGGGTTACCATTAGGGTAAGTTTTATTTTTAGGGTATGGGTTAGATTTAGTGTTAAGGTTAGGTTTAAGGTAAGGGTGATATGTATAGCTAGAGTTAGGGTTAGGATAGTATTAAGGGTCAGGCTTAGTTTTAGGGTTAGATTTAGGACTAGAATTAGGGCTAGATTTAGTGTTAGGGTTTAGTTTAAGGTGAGGGCGGAGTTTAGATCTAGGATGAGTGTTAGGATATGAGTCAGGGTCAGGGATGGTTTTAAAGTTTGGGTTAGGACTCGAATTAGGGCTAGGGTTAGGTCTAGTTGTAGTGTTAGATTTTGGTTTAAGTTAAGTTTTAGGGTTAGGGCTCATACTCGGTTTTGTTTTAGTCCTAGGGTTAGGGTTAGGGCTAGTGTTGGTGTTAGGCTTAGGCTTAGTGTTAGGGTTAAATTTGGAATAAGGGTTAGATCTAGGGTTAGTGCTTGAACTAAGGATACTGCAAGGGTTATGGCTAGGTTTAGGGTTATGGAAAGGGACAGAATTAGAACTAGGGCTAGGGCTAGTGCGAGATTTAGTCTTCGGGCTAGGGTTAGGGTTAGGTTTAGAGATAGGGCTAAATTAGGGCTAGGATTAGGGCTAGGTTTTGTGTTTAGTTTAAGCCCTGGGTGAGGGTAAGTGTTAGGGTTAGGGTTAGAGTTTAGAGTTAGTGTTTAGAGTTTAGGTTTAGAGTTAGTATAAATTTTGGGGTAGGGATGGCTTTATAGCTAGGTTTAGAGGTAGGGTGAGGGTTAGAATTAGTTTTAGGGCTGTGGTTAGGGTTATGGTTATGATTAAGGCTAAATTTCAGGATAGGATTTGGGTTTTTTTTTTTTTTTAGGGTTAGGGCTATGATTAGTGCTAGGAATAATTTCAGGTCCAGAATTATGGTTAAAGATAGTTTTAGGGTTAGGATTATTGGTACGGCGAGTTAAGGATTAGGTTTAGGATTAGCATAAGCTTAGAGCTGGGGTATTATTAGGGTCAAGTTCTTGGGTAGGGTATGGGATAGGTTAAGGTTTAAAGTTAGCGCTCCAATTACCATTAGGGTTATGGTTATGGTTATGGTAATGGATAGAGTTAGAAATCAGTTTAGGGCTAGGGTTATGGTTATGATTAGGGCTAGGTTTTTGGTTAAGTTAGTGCTATGGTTAGTATTATGGGCAATGTAAGTACTAGGATTATGATTATGGCTAAATTTAGTGTTTTAGGGCTAGGTTTACTGTTAGGTTTATGTTTAGGGTTAGGGTGATGTTTAGACCTCTGGTTAGTGTTATGGTCAGAGTAAGGGTCAGGGTGAGGATTAGGGTTTGGCTGAAATCTCGAATTAAGGATGGATTTAGGGCTAGGTGTAGGGTTAGGGCTTGGTTTAGGTTAAGGGTTAGAATTAGAACTTTGACTCGGTTTGGTTTTAGGGCTAGGTTTAGGGTTAGGGTTATGAAAATTTTTAGGATTATTGTTAGTGTTAGGGCTAGTCTTAGATTTAGTCTTAGGCTTCAGTTTAGGGTTAAAATTAGAGTTAGTTTTTTATCTAAGGTTAGTACTAGGGATAAGGATAGGGCAAGGGTTAGGACTAGGATTTGGTATAGGGTTAGCTTTATGGGAAGGGATAGGATTAGAATGACTGATAGGGCCAGTGTGAGAGTTAGAGGTATTCTTAGGGCTAGGGTCATGGATAGGGCTAAATTATGTCTAGGGTTAGTGTTAGGGCTAGGGTTAGGGCTAGTTTTAAAATTAGCATCAAGGTTAGGGCTAGTTTTGGCTTAGGCATAGAGTTAGGTTTGATTTAAAGTTAGATTTGAATCTAGTGTTAACGCTAGGGCTAAGGATAGGGCAATTGTGACAACAAGGTTTAGGGTCAGAGTTAGGTTTACGTTTAAGTTAAGGGATATGGTTTTATCTAGGTTTATGGCTAGGGAAAGTGTTAATATTAGGGTTAGCACTAGAGTTAGGGTTAGGGTTATGATTAAGGCTGGCTTTATGGCTAGATGAGGTTTAGGGTTTGTGTTAGGGTTCGGGATAGTATTAGGGCTAGGACTAATGTCAGGTCTGGGGTTAAAGTTAGGGGTAGATTTAATGTTTAATTTATGGCTTGTCTCAGTGTAAGAATTAGTTTTGGGGTAAGATTCAGGTTTATATCTAGGGTTATTTTTAGGATCAGGGTCAGTGTTAGGGTTTGGTTTAGGTTAGGGTTTAGGTTTAGGTTAATGACAGGGTTAGTTTTAGGTTTGGTTTAGTGTGATGGATAGGGTTATGGTTAGGCCTAGGGTTAGCTTAAGGGTTAGGGTTATTTTTAGGATAATACATAGGTTTAGACCTTAGGTAAGGGCTATGATTAGTGTTTTGTTTAGGCTAAGGTTTAGGGTTATGGCTATGACTCAGTTTTGTTTTAAGGCTAGAGCTAGGGTTAGAGCTAGTTTTAGGATTAGCATTAGCTTTAGGGCTAGTATTAGGTTTAGGTTAGGCTTAGGGTTAGGGATATATTTATGGTTAGGGTTAGATCTAGGGTTATGGCAAGTGCTATGAATAGGGTGAGGGTTACACCAAGGGTTAGGGTTCAGATTAGGGTTCTAGTAAGGGATAGAGTTAGAACTAGGGTTAGGGTTAGGGTGAGAGTTAGAGTTAGTCTTTGTACTAGAGTTAGGCTTAGGGTTAGGGATAAGGCTAAATTACGGCTAAGATTAGGGATAGGATTAGTGATAGGGTTAGGCCTAGCGTTTGGGTTAGGGATATAATTAAGGCTATGTTTAGGGCTAGGATAAGGGCTAGGGTTTGTGTTAGAGTTAGGGCTAGGATTAAGGCTAGGTTTAATATCCAGTCTAGGGTTAAATTTAGGAATAGTTTTAGGTTTAGGTTTATGGCTAGGTCTAGTGTAAGGATTAGGTAGGGTAAGAGTCAGGTTTAGACCTAGGGGAATTATTAGGGTCACAGTCAGTGTTAGGGTTTAGGTTTGAGGTTAGGTTAGGGTTTGAATTAGCATTAGTGCTAGGGTTAGCAAAATGATTGGGTTAGGTTTAGGGTTCAGGGTAGGTTTAGGGTAATTGATAGGTTTGAGGAAAGTGATAGAGTTGGGTAAGCCTAGGGTTAGCATTATGGTAAGGGTTATTTTCAGGGTAATGGATACAGTTAGAGTTAAGTTTAGGGCTAGGGTTATGGTTAGGATTAGGTCTTGTGTTAAGGTTAAGGTGGGAGTTACAACTATGATTAGGTTTAGGGTTATGTTTAGGGTTAGTTTCTGAGCTATGATTAGGGCTAAGCTGAGACTTAGGATCAGAGTTAGATCTAGGGATAGGATTACGGTAAATTTTGGTTTAGGGTTGGGGTTAGGGTTAGACCTAGGTTTAGTGTTAGGGTCAGAATAAGGGTCAGGTTTAGGGTTAGGGTTTGGGATAGTGTTTCAGCTAAAATGAAGGCTAGGGTTTTGACTATTAATAGGGTTAGGGTTTTGTTTAGTCTAAGGACAACAGATACATCTAGGGTTACTCTTAGGTTTAGGGTTTTGCGTAGAGAAAGGGGTTTATTTAGATCTAGGGTTAGGGTTATGTTTAGGGTTATAGGTAGATTTAAACCTAGGTTTAGGGCTCTGTTGAGAGCCGCATCTGATGGCCTCAGAAAACTTCCAGCTGATTGGGTCCTCTGTGGTGATGCTCATTGGGCTGCTTCTCCACCCTTTCAGACCATGGAGCTGCTCACTGGGGGACTCTATTGGCTCCACCCACTCGACCTGGAAGTCTGCCTCCAGAGCACGAAAATTGAAAATGACCTGAGAGTTCTGGTTGAGTCCTCACAGGAAGTGCTGGAGGTGGTGGTTGAGCTCTCAGGAATTTTCTGGAGAGCTTTGGTGGTGCAGTGTGTGTGCTAAAATTAAAGTTCATTCCTGCTAGACAAGTGGCTCATGAATTGTTCCCAGCCAGACTGCGGCATTTGGTAGCCCATATCGGGAAAGAACCCGTGACCTTGACATTGTCAGCACCAAGCTCTGATGAATCCAAACTTTAAAAGTTTAGAATAAAAAAAAGTTTTTTTAAGTTTATCTTTGGGGAATATATACCCCTTCCCAATTCCCTGTAGTTTTTCCAAAAATGACAAGAAAAACACCTATCATGAATGCTCCAAATATATTCACTGATGGGTCAAATAATGGTACAGCAGCAGTAGTTACCCCTGATCAAACTTTTACATTTTTAGTACCCAAACTATAAGATCAAAAGGTAGAGCTTAATGCAGTATTATAAGATTTTGTGATGTTTTAAGATTCTGTATTTAATTTATTTTCTGATAGTCAGTATATAGTTAATGCTATAGTATCCCTTGAAGATGCTGGTAGGATTTCCCCTTCCTCTACTGTTTTCTCTTTGTTTTCCACTATACAAACTCTAATCTGGGACAGAGAAGATCCATTCTTTAGAGGACATGTCAGGGCACATTCAGGATTTCCTGGAGCCCTTAGTTTTGGCAATGATTTAGCAGATAAAACTACACATGACATACATATTTTCTCTACACTAGAAGAAGCTACAAATTTTCATAAAAGGTTCCATGTCAAGGCTAATACTTTACAAAAGCATTTTAAAATAACTGAGGAACAAGCTAGACAAATAATAAAACAATGTCAAAATTGTGAGACCTTTTTACCACAAGTTAATCTTGGAGTCAATCCTAGAAGACTGATACCTAACCATATTTGGAAGATGGATGTCACACACTTGGCAGAATTTGGAAAATTAAAATATTTGCATGTTACAGTTGATACTTCTTCCTGATTTTTGATGGGCTCCCTTCATGTTGGAGAAAAAAACTAAAGATATTATAGCTCATTGCTTACAAAATTTTGCCACTGTGGGCGTTCCAAAACAATTAAAAACAGATAATGGCTCTGGTTATACTTCTACCTCTTTTAAACAATTTTGCTCATTATTTGGCATTACTCATATATCAGGAATCCCATACAATCCACAGGGACAAGGCATAGTTGAAAGAGCTCATCAAACTATTAAAATGTACTTATTAAAGCAAAAAGAGGGAATTGGGAAGGGGTATATATCCCCCAAAGATAAACTTAAAATAACCCCTTTTTACTCTAAGCTTTTTAAATTTGGATTCATCAGGGTTTAGTTTTGCGGAAAGGCATATGTGTCCAAAAAATGTACATAAGTCCAAGGTACTTTGTAAGGATATTCTAACAGGACAGTGGAAAGGTCCTGACCCAGTGATTGTCTGGAGTCAGGGTCTGTTTGTATGTTTCCACAGGGAGAACAGCAGCCGATTTGGATTCCAGAGAGATTAATTAAAGTGATTTCTAAAGACAAAAAAGAAGATAATTTGGCTCAAATGCATAACAGCTGATATCCAGAACACCAGTTTGGCTATTCTTACATCTGCAACAGTGGTTCTCCCACACCTGGAGGCTTATGAAACCAGGATGCTTTTTTCAATATCTATTTTATTATTGCCCTTTCTCACATCATGAAGTTCTGTTTTGTTTTTTGAGCTCATACAGACCTCGGTTAATGTTTTTCTGATCAGTTCTATTTTTTGACTATAGAGTTTTTAAACATTGCAATGGAGATTTCACCTGTAAAAAGTTATAAGGCCTTTACCATTATGTTATGTGTTGTATATATTATATTATGTGTGCACACTTGTGTTTTATGTTGTATGTTTGTATGTACGTATATCCATATATCATATATGATGAGCACTCATGAAAAAATGGACCCAAATATATATATTTTTTATTCACATGATTTAAATGGTTTAATTTAAATTGTGTAAACAGGAGTTGAGGATTGTTTTAATATGTGAACAAAAAAGGAGGTTAACAGATCTGTTTGTTTACTTTCACCTTTCCTTTTTATTATATTTAATAATTCTGTTCAGGATAATGTAAATTGTTCAGAAAATTGCTTTTTTGGTGCCTGCTGGAATGTTATACTTTTTTTTCTTTAGCCATCATTGCCAGAATTCCTATCTTCATCCCAGTGCTGATGAAGACAAAGATAAAACCAAACTACAGCTTTTGCAATAGCTATCACAACAAACTATAAACTGATGAATCAATGAATAATGTAACTCAACAAGTGATGCTCAATCAAAAAGTTGATTTGCTTTGGGAGCAAATGAACATATTAATTTATTCCTCTGCTTTGAACTGCTTGCAGAACTTGCCTCGACTATGTATCACTTGTATGCACTGTGAACTGTCTGTTGGGGCAGCGACTTGTGGTAGTGCCAGGGTATTTTTGCTGATGGTGTCATCAATGGTATGATTTTTTCAAAAGGAGCTGTCAATTGGCTTGGTGTCGTGGCATTTTGTATCCTCCTCCCTTCTGCTTGTGATGTTCGTTCAGGTAAATTTTGGGGGCCAACAGAGGTGAGGCAAAGAACCTCACCCCCCACACACTTTTACAAAGGCTTATCCAAAGGTGAGGCTGTATGGTGAACCAGTAGTCAATGACATGTAAGATCCAATTGCAATGGTACCAACCTAAGACAGGAGGCTGATACCTGGAGGTCAGCTCATCTGATGATGGGTAAGACCATATGTAGTACTGGACAACCTAAGACAGGCAGGGTCCCTAAGCCACATGCTTGTTGTTTAATTAAACAGAGAGGGTGAGATATTGAGAGCCACACCCAGCGGCCCCAGCAAACTTCCAGCTGATTGGGTCCTCTGCGGTGATGCTTATTGGGCTCTTCCCCTTTCAGACCACGGAGCTGCTCATTGGGGACTCTTTTGGCTCCGCCCAGGTGACCTGGAAGTCTGCCTCAAGAGCGGGAAAATTAAAAATGACCTGAGAGTTCCAGTTGAGTGCTGGCAGGAAGTGCTGGAGGTGGCGATTTAGCTCTCAGGGATGTCCTGGAGAGCTCACGTGGTGTGGCGTATGTGCTAAAAATAAAGTTTGTTCCTGCTTGACAAGTGGCTCATGAATTGTGCCCAGCCAGACTGTGGCAGGGCTTGGTTTAGGACTAGTTTTTGTGTTAGGGTTAGGGCTAGGATTAGGGCAACGGCTAATGTAAGAACAAGGGTTACCATTAGGGTTAGTTTTAGGGTTAGGTTTAGGGGTAGGTTGAGTTCTAGGGTTAGGTTTATGTTTAGGATAATATTTATAGCTACATTACTTGTTAGGATAGGTGTCATAGTTATGGTTAGTTTTATGGTTAGTGTTAAGACTCGAATTCGGGCCATTGTTAATTTTAGTGTTCGGTTTGAGTTTAGGGCGGTTTTACAGCTAGGGTGAGTGTTAGGGTATGAGTCAGGGTCAGGATTAGTTTTAAGGTGAGGCTTAGGACTCGAATTAGCACTAGGTTTAGGTCTAGGTGTAGTGTTAGTGTTTGGTTTAAATTAAGGTTTAGGGTTAGTTCTATTGTTTAGTTTTGGTTCACTTTAGGATTAGGGTAAGGGCTAGTTTTACAATTTTTTAGCATTAGTGTTAGGGCTAGTGTTAGTGTTAGGCTTAAGGTTTGATTTAGAGTTAGGGTCAGGGCTGGGACTAACTTTAGGGCAAGTGTTAGGGCTAGTGTTCGGTTTATGGTAGTGGATAGGGATAGAACTGAGAATAGGGATAGGGCAAGAGTTAGAGTCAGTCTTAGTGCTAGGGTTTGGATAGCGTTAGAGATAGAGCTAAATTAAGGCTAGGATTAGGGCTAGGTTTTGTGTTTAGCTTAAGCCTAGTGTTATGGTTAGGGTTAGGTTTAAATTTAGTGTAAGGGATGACATTATAGCTAGGTTTAGAGGTAGGGTGTGGGTTAGAATTAGGGTTAGGTTTAGGGCTAGAGTTAGGGTTATGATTGAGGCTAGGTTTAGGGTTAGAATGAGGGCTAGGTGTGTTTTTAGGGTTGGGGCTAGGGCTAATTTCAGGTCCAGAATTATGGCTAAAGATAGTTTAGGATTAGGTTTATGACTACTTCTAGGCTAAGGGTTAGGTTTTGGGTTATGGTCAAGTTTAGAGCTAGGGGTATTATTAGGGTCAAGTTCTGGGTAGGGTTTGGGATAGGTTAAGGTTTCAAGTTTGGGCTTGAATTAGTTTTAGAATTAGGGTTAGGGTAATGATAGAGTTAAGTTTAGGATTCAGGTTAGGTTTAGGGTAATGGAAGTCTTAGGATTTGGGATAGGGTTAGGTTTATGTCTCGGGTTATCATTATGTTTAGGGTTATGGTTATGGTAATGGACAGAGTTAGAGATCAGTTTAAGGCTAGAGTTATGGTTACAATTAGGGCTAGTGTTAGCATTAGGTTACATTTAAAGCTAGTGTTAGGGCTCGGATTAGGGCTAGGTTTTGGTTATATTAGGGCTAGGTTTAGGATTACAGCTAATGTAAGTACAAGGTTTAAAATTAGGGCTAGTTTTAGGGATTTAGTGCTAGGTTTAGTGTTAGGGTTAGGTTTAGTGTTCGGGTGATGTTTAGAGCTAGAAGTGTTAGGATCAGTGTCAGGTTCAGGGTTAGTTTTAGGGTTTGGATTTCAACTCAAATTAGGGCTAGGGTTGGGTCTAGGTGTAAGATTAGGGTTTGGTTTAGGTTAATGGTTAGGGTTAGAGCTATATCTTGGTTTGGTTTTAGGGCTAGGGCTAGGGTTAGGGCTCATTTTAGGATTATTATTATGGTTTTTGTTAGTGTTAGGGTAGACTTCGTCTTCTGGTTATGGCTAGATTTAGAGTTATGTTTTGCCTAAGGTTAGTGCTAGGGATAAGGATAGGGCAAGGGTTAGTACTAGGGTTAGGGATACGATTAGGGTTATGGTAAGGGACAGGGTTAGAACGAGTGATAGGGCTAGTGTGAGAGTTAGAGTTAGTCTTAGGGCTAGGGTTAGGGTTAGCTTTAGGGATAGGGAAAAATTATGGCTAAGGTTATGTTAGGCCTAGGGTTAGGGCTAATTTTAGGATTAGGCTTAAGCATCGATTTAGGGTTAGACTTATTGTTAGGTTTCGATCTAGGGTTAGTGCTAGGGCTAAGAATAAGGCAAGGGTTACCATTAGGTTTAGGGTTAGAGTTAGGTTTTAGTTTAGGCTGAGGATATTATTATAGCTAGATTTAGGGCAATGCTAAGGTTAGTATTAGTGTTTGAACTAGGTTTAGGGTTAGGGTTATGACTAAGGCTATGTTTAGGGCTACAATGAGGACTAGGATTTGTTTTAGGTTTAGGGATAGTATTGGGGCTATGGGTAATATCAGGTCTAGGGTTACAGTAAGGGATAGATTTAGTGTTAGGGTAATGGCTTGGTGCAATGTAAGGATTAGGTTTTTGGTTAGGGTCAGGTTTAGATCTAGGGTTATTTTTTAGGATCAGGGTCAGCATTTTAGAATCAGGGCTTGGGTTATGGTTAGGATTAGGTCTAGGGTTAGCCTTAGGGTCATGGCATAAGTTTGGCTTAAGTTAGTGTTTAGGTGCAGGGCTCGAATTAGTGTTATATTTAGGGTTAGGGTAATGCCAGGGTTAGGTTAAGGGTTTAGGTTTGGTTTAGTGAAATGTATAGGGTTAGGGTTAGGCCTAGCATTATTAGAAGGGTTAGGGTTATCGTTAGGTTAATGGATAGGGTTAGACCTAAAGTTAGTGCTAGGGTTATGTATAGGATTAAAGCTAGTGTTTGAGTTAGTGTTAGGTTAAAGTTTATGGTTAAAGCTAGGTTTAGGACTTGGATTAAGGCTAGGTTTTCGGTTAGTTTAGGGCTAGGGTTAAGGCTACCACTAATGTATGATGTAGGTTTATGATTACAGCTAGTTATAGAATTAGAGTTAGGTCTAGGTCAAGTGTTAAGGTAGGTTTACGGTGATGATTATGTTAATAGCCAGGGTTAGTGTTAGGGTCATAGTCAGGGTCAGAGTTAGTTTTTGGGTTATGGTTAGACTATAATTAGGGATAGGGTTAGGGCTAGGTGCAGGGTTAGGGTTTGGTTTAGTATAAGGGTTAAGGTTAGGGTTATGACACTGTTTTGTTTTAGGGCTAGCAGTATGTTTATGGCTAGTTTTAAGATTAGTCTTAGGGTTAGGGCTAGTGTAAATGTGAGATTTAGGCTTAGGTTAAGGATCAGGAATAAGAGTAGATGTCTGGTTAGATTTAGTTTTAGGGTTAGGGTAAAATTTAGAGTTAGGTTTAGATCTAGGTTTTCAGATAGGGCTAAGTATAGGGCTAGGGTAGTGCTATGTTTAGGGCTAGGTGTATGGTGATAGTAAGGGATAGGGTTAGAACTAGGTATAGGGCTAGTGTGACAGAGTTAATCTTAGGGCTAGCGTTACAATTAGGGATAAGGCTAAATTAGGGCTTGAATTAGGTTTAGGGTTAGTGTTAGGGTTAAGCCTACGGTTAGGGCTAGGGTTAGTGTCAGGTTTAAGGTTAGGGTTAGGTTAAGGTAAGGGATGGGAATATAGCTAGTTTTAAGGAGTAGGATGAGAATTAGGGTTAAGGTTACAGTTAAAGTTAGGGTTAGTATTATGATTAAGGCGAGGTTCATGGCTAGGATGTGGGCTAAGTTTTGTATTAGGGTTAGGGCTAGGATTAGACCTAGGGCTAATGTCAGGTCTAGGGAACGGTTAGGGATAGATTTATGGTTAGGTTTATGGCTAGGTCTATTGTAAAGTTTAGGTTTCTTTTCAGGGTCAGGTTTAGAGCTATGGGTATTATTAGGGTCAGGGTCAATGTTAGGGTTTGGGATAGGTTAAGGTTTATTTTTAGGGCTCAAATTAGTCTTATTTTTAGGGATCGGGTAATGACACAGTTAGATTTAGGGTTCAGATTATGTATAGGTTAATGGACAGGGTTAAGGCTAGTGCTAGGATTAGGGATCTGCCTAGGGTTAGCATAAGGATTATAGTTATCTTAGTGTAATTAATAGGGTTAGAGCTAGAGTTAGGGCTTGGGTTATGGTTAGGATTAGGTCTAGGGTTAGCCTTAGGTTCATGGTTAGGGCTAGGGTTATTGTTAGGGTTATCTTTAGTTTTAAACCTAAGGTAGGGTTTGGATTAGGGCTAGGTTTTGTGATAGGTTGGGCTATGGCTAATGTAAGAACTAGCATAATGATTAGGACTAGTTTTATGCTTAATGATAGCCCTAGGTGTTGTTTTTGTCATAGGCTGCAATTTAGAGCTGGAGTTAGTGTTAGTGTCAGGGACAGTGTTCGGGTAGGGTAATGGTTAGTGTTAAAGCCAGAATTAGGACTAGGGTTAGGTCTAGAGGTAGGGTTAGAGTTTGGGTTAGGATAAGGGTTATTGTTAAGGCCATGTCTAGTTTGTCTTTTAATCTAGAGCTACAGTTATGGCAAGATTTAGGATTAGGTTTAGGTCTAGGTCTAGTATTAGGGATAGGTTTAGTTATAAGATTACCAGTATTACTAGTGTTAGGTTTCTGTTTAGGGTTAGGTTTACATTTAGACCTAAGATTAGTGATAGGGTCAGAATAATGGTCAGAGATAGGGTTAGGGTTTGGGTTATGTTTATATCTAGAATGAAGGTAAGGGTTAAGACTAGTTATAGAGTTAGGGTTTTGTTTAGGCTAAGGATTAGTGCTAAGAATATGGTTAGCATTATGGTGAGGGTTTGGCTTAGGGTAAGGGATAGGGTTAGAGCTAGGGTTAGGACCAGGCTTATGGTTAGGTTTAAGGTTAAATCTCGTGTTAGGGCTTGGATTAGGGCTAGTTTTGTACTAGGATTAGGGCTATTGTTATGGTTACGGCTATTTTAAGAACTAGAGTTAGGATTAGGGTTAGTTTTAGGGTTAGGTTTAGGGCTAGGTCTAGTTTTAGGGTTAGGTTTCAGGTTAGGGTGATGTTTAGAGCTTGGTATAGTGCTTGGATATGAGTCAGGGTCATGGTTATATTTAGGATTAAGTTAGTTTTCAAATTAGGGATAGGGTTAGGGCTGGTTTAGGGTTAGGTCTAGGGTAAGTGTTAGTGTTAGGGGTATGGCTCGGTATTGTTTTAGGGCAAGGGCTAGGGTTAGGGATAATTTTAGAATTAGCATTAGGGTTAGAGCTAGTTTCAGGGTTAGGCTGAGGCATTGGGTTAGGGTTAGTTTTATTTTTTTTTTTTTTTTTTTTTTTTAATT
>NW_026001656.1:0-78650 GCF_001458135.2 Marmota marmota marmota | reverse complement strand
GCCGCCCTCCGCACCCGCGCGGCCTGGGCTCTAGGGTTAGTTTTAGAGATAGGTTTCAATCTAGATTTAGTACACTGACTAAGGATAGTGCAAGGGTTAACACTAGGGTTAGAGCTTGGGATAGGGTTTCGGTAAGGGATATGGTTAGATGTAGGGATAGGTCTTGTGTGAGAATTATAGTTCATCTTAATTATAGGGTTACAGTTGGGGTTGGGAATAGGGCTAAAATAGGTTTAGGATAAGGGCTAGGTTTAGTATTAGGGTTAGGGCTAGAGTTAGCGTTATGTTTAGGGCTAGTGCTAGTGTTAGGGTTAGGGTAAGGTTTAGGAATTAAGCTATGGTTAGGCTAGGGGGAGTGTTAAGTTTAGTGTTAGTTCTGGGTTAGGGTTATGGTTATGGTTACGGTTAGAGTTGGGGTTAGGGCTAGGGCTTTCGTTAGGGTTAGGGTTAGTTTTAGAGGAATGTATTGGATTAGATATAAAATTAGTTTTAGAGTTAAGTTTAGGTTATAGTTACATTTAGGTTTAGGGATAGTTTTAGTTTTGATTCATGGTAAGGTTTATGGTTAAGTTTATGGCAAGTGTTAGGTTTAGGGTTAGGTCGATGGTTATGTTTATGATTAAGGTTAGGGATAGGGTTAGGTTTAGGGTTAGGGTTATTATTATAGGGTTTGGGATAGGTGTAGGGTAATGTTAGTGTTAGAGTTATTATTATAGGGTTAAGGATAGGTGTAGGGTAATGTTAGGGTTAGAGCTAGGGTTAGTACTAGGGCTATGGTTAGGATTAGGGCTAATGTTATGTATATGTTTAGGAATAGGGCTAGGGTTATGTTTAGGCAAAGGGTTAGGCTTTGAGCTAGGGTTATGTGTAAGGCAAGGGTTAGAGTTAGGGCTACACTTAGGATTATGTTTATGCTTAGGGTATTTTTAGGCCTCAGATTAGGGCTACGTTTTTTGTTAGTTTTAGGCCCAGTATTAAGGCTATGTGTAATGTAAGATTTAGGGTTTTGATTAGAGCTAGTTTACGGTTAGAGTTATGGCTATGTCTAGTGTTATGTTTAAGTTTTGGGTTAGGTTCAGGTTTGGAGCTAGGTTTAGTGTTAGTGTTAAGATCAATGTTCAGGTTAGAGTTAGGTTTAAGGTGAAAGCAAGAATTAAAACTAGAGTTAGGTCTAAGAATATGGTTAGTTTTTGCTTTAGGTTAAGGATTATGTTAGGGCTAGTGCTCAGGTTTTTTTTTTAGTTCTAAGTCTAGAGTTATGGCTATATTTAGGATTAGTCTTAGAACTAGGGCTAGTGTTAGGGTTAGGTTTAGGTATAAGGTTACTTGTAGGGCTAGTTTTAGGGTTTGGTTTAGAATTAGGGCCATGTTTAGACTGAGGGTTTGTGTTAGGGTAAGGATTTGAGTTAGGGTTAGAGCTAGAATGAGGGCTAGAGTTAGGTCTATTAATAGGGTGAGGGTTTGGATTAGTCTATGGATTAGCATTATGACTAAGGTTAGCGTTATGGATAGGGTTTTGCTTAGGGTAAGTGATAGAGTTAGAGTTAGGGTTAGGGCTAGAGTTAGGATTATGGTTAGGACTAAAGTTAATTTTAGGTTTGGGTTTACTTCTAGGTTTAGGGCTCAGATTAGGGCTAGTTTTTCTGTTAGGTTTAGGGCTATGGTTAGGGCTATGGCTAATATAAGAACTAAGGTTATGATTAGAGTTAGTATTTTGTCTAGATCTAGTATTAGCATTATCTTTAGGGTTAGTGTGATATTTAGAACTAAAGTTAGTGACATGATATAAGCAGGGTCAGGGTTAATTTTAGGACTAGGACATGAATTAGAGCTAGAAGATTATGGCTAGGTTTAGGGTTAGGGTTTGCTTTAGGTTAACATTTAGGGTTAGGACAATGGCTCGGTTTTGTTTAAGGGATAAGGCTAGGGTTACTGATAGTTTTAGGATTACCGATAATGTTAGGTCTAGTTGTAGGTTGAGGATTAGGCTTAGGGTTAGGGTCAAATGTAGAGTTATAGTTACATCTAGGGTAGGGTCTAGGGCTAGGGTTAGGGCTAAGGTTAGGGCTTGTGTTAGGTTTATTGTAATGGATAGGGTTAGAACTAGAAATAGGGCTAGGGGGAGAGTTAGAGTTAGTCTTAGGGCAAGGTTAGGGGTAGAGTTAAGGTTAGGACTAGGGCTAGGATTAGTGCTAGGTTAGTGTTAGGGTTAGGCATATAGTTAGGGCTAGAGATATTGTTAGTGTTAGGGTTAAGATTAGTGATAGGGTTAGGGGAAAGGATGTGGTTATACCAAATTTCAGGTCTAGGGCATGGGTTAAAATTAGAGATAGGTCTAGATTTAGGGTTCGAGTTAGGTTAAGGCTAGGTATAGGCCTAAGATGAGGACTAGTGTTTGTGTTAGGGTTAGGGCTAGGATTAGGGCTGGAGTTAATGTCAGGTCTGGGTTTATGCTTATGGTTAATTTTAGGGTTAGGTTATGGCTAGGTCTAGTGTAAGGGTTATGTTTAGGTTAAGGGTCAGGTTTAAAGCCATTTGTATTGTTAGGGTCAGAGTTCAAGTACGGTTTGGTTTAGGTTAAGATTTAGGGTTAAGGCTTGAATTTGCATTAGGGATAGGTTTATGGTTTCAGTTAGGGTTATTGATAGGGTTATGTTCAGGGTTCAGGATAGGTTTAGAGTAATGAATTGTGTTAGTGTTAGCAATAGTGTTAGTGTTAGGACTAGGGTTAGAATTTGGGTTAGGCTTATCTTTAGGGTAATGGATAGGGTTAGAGCTAAGGTTAGGGCTAGGGTTAAGGTTAGTTTAGGACTAGGGTTAGGGTTAGGCCTAGGGTTCATTTTAGGTTTAGGTTTGGGTAAGTGTTATCGTTTGAGCTAGCATTAGGGCTAGCATGAGGGTTAGGTTTAGAATTAGGGCTAATGTTAGGGTTAGTGTTAGGGTTATGTTTAGATTAAGGTTAAAGTTTGAACTAGAATTAGGGTTAGGGTGAGGGTTGGGGTTAGGGTTAGGTCTAGGCTTATGGTTAGGGTTACAAAAAGGTCTAAGTTTAGGACTATGATAAGGGCAATGTTTGTTTGTGGTTTATGGCTATCATTAGTACTATGGGTAATTTAACAGCTAGGGATATAGTTATGGCTAGTTTTTAGTGTTACGGTTATGGGTAAGACTAGTGTTATAGTTAGGTTTTTGGTTAAGATAAGATTTAGAGCTAAGGTTTGTTTTAGAGTAACTGTCATTGTCAGGTTAAGGTTAGGTTTAGTGTGAGGTCCAGATTTAGGACTCTCATTGGGTCTAGGGATAGAGTTTGTATTTACGTTAGGTTCATGGTTATTTTTATGGCTAGTGCTAGGTTTTTGCTTAGGGCTAAGGCTAGATTTATGACTCTATTTATGATTAGGTTTGGTATAGTTCCAGTGTTACTGTTAGGTTTAGGTATAGGTTTACCGGTAGGGGTAGGGTTAGGGTTCGCTTTAGGGTGTCAGGTTTAGACCTAGGGTTAGTGTTAGGGTCATAATAAGGGACAGGGTTAGAGTTAGGGTTAGAGCAAAAATGAAGGCTAGGGTTAGAAATAGTAATATAGATAGAGTTTGAGGTAGGCTAAAGATTATGTTTAGGAGTAGGGTAGCATTAGGGTGAGTGTTTGGCTTTGGGTAAGGTATAGGGTTAGAGGTAGAGTTAGGGTTAGGTTTAGGGTTAAACTTAGGTATAGGGCTCGAAGTAGGGCCAGGATTTGTCTTAGCAATAGGGCTACTGCTAATGAAAAACTAGGATTCTGATAAGGGCTAGTTCTTGGGTTAGCATTAGGTCAATGTTTAGAGCTAGGGTTACTGTTAGGGTACGAGTAAGGGTCAAGTTTAATTCTAGGGTTAGAGTTAGGACTCAAATGAGGACTATGTTTAGGGCTAGGTGTAGGGTTCATGTATGGTTTCGGGTAAGGTGTAGTGTTAGGGTTATGGCTTGATTTTGTTTTAGGGCTAGGGTACTCTTAGGGCTAGTTTTCCAATTAGCATTTGGATTAGGGCTAGTGTTAGAGTGAGCTTTATGCCAAAGGTGAGGGTTAGATCCAGGTTTAGGACTAGGGTGAAGGTTAGGGCTAGGGTTGGGGTTAGAGATAGGGATAGGGTTTGGGTTATGGTAATGGATAGGTTTAGAACCTAGTTATAGGACTAGGGCGAGAGTTAGAGTTAGTCTTAGGGCCAGGGATAGTGTTAAGTTTAGTGTTAGGGCTGGATTAGAGCTATGGTTTATGGTAGGTTTAGGCATAGGTTTAGGGCTAGGGTTAGTATTAGCATTAGGGTTAGGGTAAGGTATGATGTTACAGCTACATATAGGGCTAGGGCAAAGCATAAAATTAGGTTTAGGGCCAGGTTTAATGTTAGGGTTAGGATTAAGCCTAGGGTTAGAGATATGGTTAGGGCTAGGATTTGTGTTATGGTTAAGGCCAAGATTAGGGATAGGGCTAATGTCAGGTCTAGGGTTATGGTTAGGGTTAGTTTTAGACTAAGGATTATGGCCAGGTCTATTGTAAGTGTTAGGTTGAAGTTTAGGGTCAGGTTTTCAGCTAGGAGTATTATTAGGGTCAGAGTCAGGGGTAGGGTTTGTGTCAGGTTAAGGATTAAGCTTAGGGCTCAAATTAGCATTAGGGTTATTTTTAGGGTTAGGGTAATGGATACGGTTAGGTTTAGGGTTATGGTTAGAATTAGAGTAATGGACAGGTTTAGGTTTAGGGATAGGTTTATGTTTAGGCCTAGGGATAGAATTTGGTTATGGTTATGGTTAGGGTAATACATTGGATAAGAGCTGCAGTCAGGACTAGGGTTACAGTTAGGTTAGAACTTTGGTTAGGGTTAGGTCTAGGGTTAGAATTTGGTTAGGATAATGGATAAGATTAGAGCTTTGGATACGTCTAGGATTATTTTTAGGATTAGGGTATGGTTTGGGTTAGATTTCGGGTTAGGACAAAGTTTAGATTTACAGTTAGGTTAAGTGTTAGGGCTAGGGTTAGGGTTAGGGCTAGGGTTAAAGCTAGGGTTAGGGCTCTGATTAGGTCTAGGTTTTGAGTTAGGCTATTTAATATTATGGCTAATGTTAGAACTAGGTTTATGATTAGGGCTAGTGTTGAGTTTAGCATTATATCTAATTCTAATGTGTAGATTAGGTTTAGTTTTAGGGTGATGATTAGAGATAGAGTTTTTGTTACCATCGGAGTCAAGATCAGTGTTACTGATAAGAGTTAGGAATATACTCAAATTAGGGCTAGGGTTAAGGCTAGGTATAGGGTTAGTGGTTGTGTAAGGGTTAGGGTAAGAATTAGGGATAGGTCTAATATCAAGTCTAGGATTATGGTTTAGGTAGGGTTAGTGTTGGGGCTTTGTCATAGTTTTGTTTTTGAGCTAGGGCTACTTTTAGTGTTAGCAATAGTGTTAGCACTAGTGGTATTTTGAGGTTTAGGCTTAGATTTACTGTTATGGTTAGATCTAGGTTTAGAGCTATGGCTAGGTTTAGGACTAAGGTTAGAGCTAGTGTTAGAGTTATTAACGAATAGAGTTAGAAATAGAATTGTCTAGGGCAAGAGTTAGAGTTATTCTTAGGGCAAGGGTTAGGGTTAGGGCTAAAATAGGGCTAGATTTAAGGCTATGATTAGTGTTATGGTTAAGCCTAGGTTTAGGGTTAGGGTTAGGGGAATGAATGGGGTTATAACTAGGTTTAGGGCAAGGGCAATGTAGAATTATGGTTAAAGCTAGAGTTAGGATTACGGCTATGTTTAGTGCTAGGATGAGGGTTTGTGTTAGGGCTAGGGCTACAACTAAGGATAGGGTTAATGTCAGGTCTAGATTTATGATTAGTGTTAGTTTTAGGGTTAGGTTATGGCTAGGTCTACTGTAGAATTAGGTTTAGGTAAGGGTTTAAATCTAGGTGTATTATTAGGGTCAGAGTCCAGGTAGGGTTTGTTTTAGGTTAAATTTTAGGATTAAGTATTAAAATAGATTTAGGGTTAGGTTACGGATAGGGTAATGGATAGGATTAGGTTTAGGGTTCAGGTTAGATTTAAAGTAATGGATAGGGTTAGTGTTAGTGATAGGGTTAGCATTACACCAGGGTTAGCATATGAGTTAGGCTCAAGTTTAGGATAATGGATAGTGTTAGATCTAAGGTTAGGGCTAGGGATTAGGTTACAAATAGGGCTAGGTTTAGGGTTAGGCTTACTGTTAGTGTCAGGGATAGTTTTAGGGTATGTATTAGCATTTGAGCTAGGGTTAGGTCTTAGGCGATGGTTAGGGTTAGAGTCAGGTCTAGGGTTAGGGTCAGGGTTATGGTTAGGGTTACAATTAGGGATAGGTTTAGGGCTAGGATAAGGGCTAGGTTTTGTGTGAGGTTTAGGGCTTATATTAGGACTATGGGAAATATAAGAGCTAGGAATATGTTTATGGGTAGGTTTACGGTCAGATTTATGGATATGTTTAGTGTTAGGGTTAGGTTTTGAGTTAGGATAAGGTTTAGAGCTAGAGTTTCTTTAGGGTTAAAAGTCATTGTTCAGGATAGGGTTAGGGTTAGGGTGAGTGCCAGAATTAGGACTAGCATTTGGTCTAGGGATCAGATTAGTCTTTAAGTTAGGTTTATGATTATTGTTAGGGCTAGTGCTAGGGATTTTTTTAGGGCTAGTGCTAGATTTATGATTATATTTAGGATTAGGTTTTGTCTAGTGCTAGTGTTACTGTTAGGTTTAAGTATAGGTTTACTGGTATGGGAATGTTAGGGTTCAGTTTAGTGTTAGGGTCAGGTTTAGACTTAGGGTTAGTGTTAGGGTCAGAATAATGGTCAGGGTTAGGGTTAGGTTTAGAGCTAGAATGAGGCTAGGGTATGACTGGTAATAGAGTTAGGGTTTGGGGTAGACTAAAGATTAAGTTTAGGACTAGGGTATCATTGGGTTTAGGTTTTGGCTTATGGAAAGGGATAGGGTTTAAGGTAGGGCTAGGGTTAGGCTTAGTCTTAGGGCTAGGGTTAGAGTTAAGATTAGAGTTAAAAAATAGGGTTAGGTCTTGGATTTGGGCTAGGATTTGTGTTATCATTAGGGCTATGGCTAATGAAAGAACAAGGTTTCTGTTTAGGATTAGTTCTAGGGTTAATGATAGGGCAATATTTAGAGCTAGGGTTAGTGTTAGGGGCCGTGTCAGGGTCAGGGTTATTTCTACGGTTAGGGTTAGGACTCAAATTAGGGCTAGGATTAGGTCTAGGTGTAGCTTTAGTGTTTGGTTTAGGTTAAGGGTTAAGGTTATGGCCTGGTTTTGTTTTAGGGTTAGTGTAGATTTAGGGCTAGTTTTCCAATTATCATTAGGGTTAAAGCTAGTTTTAGGGTAAGGTTTATACTTAATTTTAGTTTTAGATCTAGGTTTAAGCCTTTGGCGAAGGTTAATACTTAGTTTGCGGCTAGGGATAGGACTAGCATTTGGGTTAAGATAAGGGATAGGTTTCGAACTAGGGATAAGGCTAGGGAGAGAGTTAGAGTTAGTCTTAGGGATAGGGATATGGTTAGGTTTACTGTTAGGGCTAAATTACGGCTAGGATTAGTGGTAGAATTAGTGTTAGATTTAGGCCTAGGTTTAGGGTTAGGGTTAGGGTTAGCATTAGGGTTAGGGTAAGGTATGATGTTACAGCTATGTTTAGTGCTAGGACAAGGGATAAATTTAGGGTTAGGGCTAGGGTTAAAGTTAGGGTTAGAATTAAGTCTAGGCTTAGAACTATTATTAGGTCTAGAGATATGGCTAAAGTCAGGTCTAGGGTTAAGTTTAGGCTAGGGTTAGGGATAGGGCTATTGCTCAGTTTTGTTTTAGAACTAGGCCTAGGGTTAGGCCTTTTTTTTTTTTTTTTTGATTAGTGATAGTGTTAGGGCTAGAGGTAGGGTGAAGTTTAGGCTTAGATTTATTGTTATGGTTAGATCTAGGTTTAGGGCTATGGGTAGGGTTAGGGCTAAGGTTAGGGCTAGTGTTATGGTTATGGTAACGGATAGGGTTAGAACTAGAAATAGGGCTAGGGCAAGAGTTCGAGTTAGTCTTTGTGATAGGGTTAGGGTAGGTTTAGGGTTAGGGCTAAATAATGGCTAGGATTACCGCTAAGATTACTGTTATGGTTAGGCCTAGTGTTGGGGTTAGTGTTAGTTTTAGGGTTAGGATTAGATTTAGGGGAAGGGATAAGGTTATAGCTAGCTTTAGGTGTATGGCAAGGGTTAGATTTAGGATTAGGGCTAAGGTTAGTGTGTGGGTTAGGATTAAGGCTAGGTTTAGGTTTAAGCTGAGGGTTTATGTTAGGGCTAGGGATAGGATTAGGTATAGGGCTAATGTCAGGTGTAAGTTTATGGTTAATATAATTTTTTGTTAGGTTATGGCTATGTCTAGTATAAGCATTACTTTTAGGGTAGGGGTCAGTTTTAGAGATAGGTGTATATTAGGATCAGGGTCTGTGTAGGGTTTGGTTTAGTTTAAGATTTAGGGTTAATGCTTGAAAAAGTGGTGGGTTAGGGTTAGGGTTAGGGTTAGGGTAATGGATTAAAATTAGGTTTATGGTTTTGGTTAGGTTTAGAGTAATGGATAGGGTTATTGTTAGAGATAATGTTATCGTTAGGTCTAGGGATAGCATTTGGGTTATCTTTAATGTAATGGATAAGTTTAGAGCTAAGGTTAGGGTTAGGGTTAAAGTTAGGATTACGGTTAAGGTAAAGGTTAGGCCTAGGGTTAATGTAAGAGTTAGGTTTAGGGTAAGTGTAGGCATTTGAGCTAGGGTTAGGTCTAGGTCGAGGGTTAGAGTTTGAGTTATGGCTAGGGTTAGGTATAGGGTTAGGGTTTTCTTTAGGCTAAAGGTTAGAGTTTGAGCTAGGATTAAGGCTAGGGCGAGGGTTAGCGTTAGGGTTAGGTCTAAGGTTATGGTTAGCGTTAGGGTTAGGTCTAAGTTTATGGTTAGCGTTATGATTAGGACTACTAGGTTTAGGGCTAGGATAAGGGATAGGTTTTGTGTAATGTTTAGGGCTAATAATAGGACTATAAGTTATGTAAGAGTTAGGGATATGGTTATGGATAGTGTTAGGGTCAGGGTTATGGATAAGTCAATATTAGGGTTAGGTTTTGGTTTAGGATAAGGTTTAGAGCTAGAGTTTCTATTAGGTTAAAGGTCATTGTTGGGTTAGGATTAATTTTTGGATAAGGCCACAATTAGGACTAGCTTTGGTCGAGTGATAGGTTTAATCTTTAGGGTTAGGGTTAGTTTTAGTTTTAGGGTTAGGATTACTGTGAGGTTAGGGTAAGGGTTAGGGTTAGGGTTCGTGTTAGAGTGAGTATTAGGGTTTTGTTTAGGTTTAGGTTTAGGGTTAGTGTTAGGGATAGGGTTAGGTTTAGTGTTAGGTTATGGTTACTATTGCGGTTAGGGTAAGAAGTCGAGGTAAGTTTAGGATTAGTGTTAAAGTTAGAGTTAGCATTAGGGTTAGTCTTTGAGTTACTATTAGTGTTTCGGTTAGGTTTAGGTTTAGGGTTAGTGTTAGTTTTAGGTGTATGGTTATTGTTTGGTTAGGGTAAGGGTTAGGATTAGTGTTAGTGTTAGGATTAATGTTAGGGTTAGGGTAAGGTATAGGGCTAAAGTTAGGGTTATGAAAAGAGTTAGTGTTAGTGTTAGGATTAGGGTTAGGGTGAGCTTTAGGGTTAGGGTTAGTTTTAGTGTTAGTGTTGTGTTAGGGTTTGTGCTAGAGTTACGGTTAGGGTTAAGTTTAGGTTTATGGTTACAGTTAATATTTAAGTTAAGGTTAAAGTTAGGGTTAGAATTAGGTTAGGGTTAGGGTTAGGGTTAGGATTAGTTTCAGGGTTAGTGTAAGCGTTAGGGTTAGTGTTGGGTTTAGTGTTAGGATTTGTGTTAGGGTAAGGGTTGTGTTAGTCTTTGGGTTACAGTTAAGATTATAGTTATGGTTAGAATTAGGGTTAGTATTAGGGTTAGGGTTAGGGTTAGAGTTAGTGTTATGGTTAGGGTTAGGGTTAGTGTTTGATATAGGTTTAGGTTTAGGCTTAGGGTTCATGTTAGGGTTAGGGTTAGATTTAGAGTTAGGTTTAGGATTGGCTTTAGGTTTAGTGTTAGGGTTAGTGTTAGGGTTAGTGTTCAGTTAGGGTTAGGGTTTGTGTTAGGGTTAGGGTTAAAGTTATCATTAGTGTTATGGTTAAGATTAAATTTAGAATTACGGTTAGGTTTTGTGTTAGGGTTAGGGTTAGGATTATGGTTAGTGTTAGGTTTAGGGTTAGTGTTATGGTTAGGGTTAGTGTTATGATTAGGATTAGAGATAGGGTTAGGTTTAGGCTTAGGGTTAGATTAGGGTTAGGGTTAAGGTAAGGGTTAGTGTTAAGGTTAGGGTTAGGTTTTGGGTTAGGGTTCATGTTAGGGATTGGGTTAGGGTTAGGTTTATGGTTTGTGTTAGGGTTAGGGTTAGGATTAGTGTTAGGTTTATGTTTGGGGTTAGGCTTAGTTTTAGTTTTAGGGTTAGTGTTTGGGTTAGCATTAGGGTTAAAGTCAGTGTTAGGTTTAGTTTTAGTGTTCGTGTTTGATTAGGGTTAATGTAAGATTTAGTGTTAGGTTTAGGGTTATCATTAGAGTTAATATTACTGTTAGAGTAAGGGTAAGGTTGAGTATTAAATTTAGAGTTAGGTTTAAGTTTAAGTTTCATGTTAGGTTTAAATTTAGTGTTATGGTTAGGGTTACGGTTAGGTTTAGGTATTGGGTTAGTGTTAGGTTAGGATTAGATTTAGGGTTTAGGTTAGTGTTCAGGTTAGGGTTAGAGTTGGGGTTCCGGTTCATGTTAAGGTTAAGGTTAGGGTTAGGTATACTTAGAATTAGGGTTAGGGTTAGGGTTAGTATTAGGGTAGGGTTAGGGATAGGGTTAGGTTTAAGTTTAGGGGTAGGGTTAGTGTTAGTGTTAGGTTTAGTGTTTGTGTTAGCATTAGGGTTAGTGTTAGGGTTAGGGTTAGTGTTAGCATTAGGGTTAGAATTAGGGTTATCGTTACTCTTATAGTTAGGACTTTGTTTCGTGTTAGGATTAGCATTAGGGTTAGGTTAGGGTTAGGCTTACTGTTAGTGTTAGGGTTAGGGTTAGGGTTAGGAATAGTATTATGGTTAGGAAAACTGTTAGAGTTAATGTTAGATTTTGGGAAATGTTAAGGGTTAGTATTATATTTAAACTTAAGTTTAGGGTTAGTGTTATTGTTAGGTTTAGGGTTTGTTTAGTTTTAATATATGGGTTAGGGTTAGGGTTAGGGTTAGGGTTTGGGTTAGTGTTAGGGTTAAGGTTATGGTTCAGGTTAGACTTATGATTAGTGTTAGTGTTAGGGTTATGGTTTGTGTTAGGGTTAAGTGTAAGTTTAAGTTTTGTGTTATGTTTAGGTTTAGAATTAGCGTTACGGTATTAGGGTTAGTGTTAGTGTTAAGTTTAAGGTTAGGTTTAGGGTTACTCTTAGGTTTGAGGTTAGTTTTAGGGTTAGGGTTAGGGTTAGGGTTAGGTTTAGTGTTAGAGTTAGGGTTAGGGTAAGGTTTAGTTTTAGGGTTAGAATTAGGCTTAGTTTCAGGCTTAAGGTTAGGTTTAGGGTTATTGTTATGGTTACCTTAGGGTTAGTGATAGGTTTAGGGTTAGGGTTCATGTTAGGTTTAGGGTTAGGTTTTGTTTTAGGGTTATATTTAGGGTTAAGGTGAGCGTTCGGGTTAGAATTATGGTTAGAGATAGTGTTAAAAATAGTTTTTGGGTAAGGGTTAGTGTTGTATTTAGGCTAAGTGTTAGGATTAAGGTTAGGTTTAGGGTTAAGGTTAGGGTAAGGGTGAGTTTTAAGGTTAGTGTTAGGGTTCGGGTTACGGTTAGGATTACTGTTAAGGTAAAGATTAGATTTAGGTTTAGGGTTAGGGTTAGTGTTAGAGTACTGTTAGGGTTATGGTTAGGGTTAGTGTTAAGGATAGAATTAGGTTTAGGTTTAGGTTTAGTGTCAGGGTTATTGTTAGGGTCAGCTTTATGGTTTGTTTAAAGGTTAGGGTAAGTTAGTTTTAGGGATAGGGTTAGTTTTAGGGTTATGATTAGTGTTAGGTTAATGTTAGGTTTACTGTTAGATTTAGGGTTAGGGTTAGGGTTAGGGTTAGGGCTAGGGTTAGGTATAAGGTTACGTTTAGTTAGTGTTTGGGTTAGGGTTAGAAATATTTTTAGTGTTAGTTATAGATTTAGGGTTAGTTTTAGGTTTAGGGCTAGGGTTAGGGGTAGGGTAAGTGTTATGTTTATTGTTTGTGTTAGGTTTAGGGTTAGGGTTAGGATTAGGGTTAGTTTTAGTGTTAGGGTTAGGGTTATTGTTCAGATTAGGTTTAGGATCAGTTTTAGAGTTACGGTTAGATTAGGGTTAGTGTTACAATTAGTATTAGGGTGAAGGATATGGTTTGTGTTAGGTTTAGGTATAGGTTAAGTATTATGGTTATAGTTAGGATTAGGGTTATACTGAGATTTAGGGTTACGTTTAGGCTTAGTTTTAGGTTTACACATATGTTATGGTTAGTGTTAGTGTTAGGGTTAGGGTTAAGTTTAGAGTTTGTGTTATGTTTTGGGTTAGAGTTTGGGTTAGGATTAGTGATAGGTTTGGGGTTGGGGTTAGGGTTAGTGTTAGGATTAGGGTTAGGTTTAGCATTAGGGTTAGAGTTAGGGTTAGGTTTAGGGTTTGTGTTAGGTGTATGGTTTGAGTTAGTGTTAGGTTTACATTAGGCTTAGAATTAGAGTTAGGATTAGGTTTATTGTTAGGGAAAATGTTAGGTTTAGGGTTAGTCATAGGGTTAGGTTTAGGGTTAGGGTTTGTATTAGGGTTAGGTTTGGGTTTAGGGTTTGTGTGAGAGTTAGAGTTAGGGTTAAGGTTTATGGTAGGGTTATGTTAGGGTTAGTGTTAGGTTTAGATTTAGGTTTACGGTTACTTATAGGGTTAGGATTCGGGTTTGTGAGAGGGTTAGGGTTAGTATTAGGTTCAGGGTTAAATTAAGGGTTAGGCTTAGTGTTATGTTTATGTTTAGATTTAGGATTGGGAATAGTCTTAGCATTATGGACAGGTTTAGGGTTAGATTTTAGATTAGGTTAATAGTAGGCTTAGTGTTATGTAGAAGTTTATGGTTAGGGTTAGCGTTATGGTTCATATTAGGGTAAATTTTAGGGTTAGGGTTAGTGTAAGCGTTAGGGTTAGGTTTAGTGTTAACTTTAGTTTTAGGGATAGTGTTAAGATTAGTGTTAGGTTTTGGGTTAGTTTTAGGCTTAAAGTTAGTTATATGGTTATGGTTAGTGTTAGGGTTAGGGTTAGTGTTAGGGTTAGAGTTAGGTAATGGTTAAGGTTAGGGTTACATTGGGTTTAGGTAAGATTACATTTTGGGTTAGGTCAGGGTTAAAATTAGGGTTAGGGTTAGGGTTAGGTTTAGTTTTAAGTTTAGTGTTAGGGTTAGGTTTAGGTTTAGGTTTACTGTTAGGGTTAAGGTTAGTTTAGGGTTAGTGTTAGGGTTAGGGTTATGTTTTGATTTAGTGTTAGCATTAGGGAGAATGTTAGGGTTAGTTTTAGGGTTTGTGTTAGGTTTAGGATTAGGCTTTGTGTTAGGGTTGTTTTAGGGTTAGTGTTAGGCTTAGTGTTAGTGTGACATTTAGGGTTAGGGTTAAGTTTAGGATTAGTGCTTGGGTAAGGGGTAGAGTTAGGTTTAGGGTTAGTGTTAAGGTTACAGTTAGGTTTAGTGTTAAGGTTAGGTTTAAGTTTAGGATTAGGTTTAGGGAGAGTTTTAAAGTTAGGGTTTGGCTTAGGGTTAGGATTAGTGTAATGGTTATGATAAGGCTTCGGTTTTGGGTTAGGATTAGTTTTAGGTTAGTGTTAGGGTTACAGATAGGGTTAGAGTTAGGGTTAGGGTTAGGGTAAGGTTTTCTGTTAGGGTTAGAGTTAGACTTAGGTTTAGGTTAGGGTTAGGGTTAGGGTTAATGTTAGGGCTAAGGTTAGGGATAAAGTTAGATATAAGTTAGGGTTAGATTAGGGTTACTGTTAGTTTTAGTGTTAATGTTAATATGAGAGAGTAAGGGTTCGGTTTAAAGTAAAGGTTATTGTTAGCTTTAGGGTAAATGTTAGGGTTATGTAAGTTTTAAGGTTAGGCTTATGGTTAGGGTTGTGGTTGGGTTTTGGGTTAGGTTTATAGTAAGATTTAGGGTTAATTTTTGGCTTAGTGTTAGGGTTAGGGTTAGTGATGGGGTTAGTTCAGTTTTAGGGTTATGGTTAGTGTTAGGGTTAGCATTAGATTTAGGTTTAGGGTTAGTGTTAGGTTTAGGTTTAGGTTTAAATTAGTGTTAGTGTTAGGGTTAGGGTTACAGTTATGTTTAGTGTTAGGTTTAGGTTTAGGTTTTGTGTAAGTGTTAGGGTTATGGTTAGTGTGAGTTTTAGGGTTAAGATTAGGGTTAGTTTTAGAGTTGGGTTTAGAGTTAGTGTTAGAGTTAGGGTTAGGGTTAGTGTAAGTGTTAATGTTAGGCATAGTATTAGGATTAGGGTTAGGGTTATGTTTAGTATTAGGTTTAGGTTTAGGTTTAGGCTTAATGGTAGTGTTAGGGTTTGGGTTAGCGATAGTGTTAGTGTTAGAGATAGTTTCAGTGTTAGTGGTAGGTTTAGGCCTAGTTGTAGGTTAGAGTTAGTGTTAGGTTTGTGTTTGGGGTTAGTTTTAGTTTTAGGGTTAGGGTTATGTTGAGTTTTAGGATTAGTTTAAGGCATAGGGTTAGGGTTAGTTTTACTGTTAGATATAGGGTTCGTTTTAGAGTTAGAGTTAGGGTTATTGTTAGGGATAGGAATAGGTTTTGGGTTAGCTTTAGTGTTAGTGTTAGGATAGGGATTAGAAATAGTGTTAGGGTTAGAGATAGGTTTAGGTTTAGGGTAAGTGTTATGGTTAGGGTTAGGATTAGTGTTAGGGTTTGTTTTAGAGTTAAAATTAGGGTTATGGTCAGGGTTAGTTATAAGTTTAGGGTTAGGGTTTGGGTTAGGTTTAGGGTTAGTTTTAGAGTTAAGTTTAAGGTTATGGTTAGTGTTAATATTAGTGTTAAGTTCACGGATAGGTTTTGTTTTAGGGTAAGGGTTAGTTTTAGAATTTCTGTTAGGGATAGAAATATGTTTAGGGATAGGGTTATGGTTAGGTTTAGAGTTAGAATGAGGTTTAGGATTAGGTTTAGAGTTAGTTTTAGGGTTACAGGTAGGATAGGGTTAGTGTTAGTGTTACAGTTAGTGTTAGGTTTAGGGTTAGGATTAGGGTTTTTGTTAGGGTTAGGTTTAGTGTGAGGGTTAGGTTTAGGGTTAGGTTTAGGGTATGTGTTAGTGTTAGGGTTAGGGTTAAATTTAGAGATAGTGTTAGGGTTAGGGATAAGTTTAGTGATAATTTTAGGGTTAGGGTTAGGTCTAGAATTAGTGTTACAGTAGGTTTAGGGTTTGGTTAATGTTAGAGTTAGTGTTAGGGTTATGGTTAAGGTTAAGTTTAATTTTGGGGTTATGGTTATGGTTAAGGTTCGGGTTAGTTTAGAATTAGCAATAGGGTTAGGGTTATGGTTAGTGTTAGGTAAGTGTTAGTGTAAAATTATGGTTTGTGTTAGGGTATGGTTTAGGTTTAGGTTTTCTGTAAGGGTTCGGTTAAAATATAGGTTTAGTGTTAGGGTTACGGTTAAGGTTAGAGTTACATTTAGGGTTATGTTTAGGTTTAGGATTAGAGTTTGGGTTAGTGTTATACATAGTTTTAGGGTTAGTGTTAGGATTAGAATTAGGGTTAGTGTTATAGATAGGGGTATGTTTAGGAAGAGGATTAGAGTGAAAAGTAGGGTTAGGTTTTACCATTATGGGTAGGTTATGTATAGTGTTAGGGTTAAGGTTAGTGTTAGTGTTAGGGTTAGGGTTAGGTTTCATGACAAAGTTAGTGTTGGGGTTATAGTTAGTGTAAGAATAAGTTTAGGGTTAATGTTAGGGTTAGTGCTCATGTTAGGGTTAGGGTTACAGTTAGGTAAAGGTTAGGGTTAGTGTTAGGTTATGGTTAAGGTTATGTTTTGCTATAGGTTTTGTGTTAGGTTTATGGTTAGGGTTAGTGTTACGGTAATGTTAGGTTTAGGGTTATGGTCAGTATTAGTTTTAGGGTTAGTTTTAGGGTTAGGCTTAGGGTTAGGATTTGGTTTAGTTTTAGGTTTATCGTTAGGTTTAGTGTTAGTGTTAGTGTTAGGTTAGTGTTAGCGTTAGGATTAGGGTTAGCGTTAGTGTTAGGTTTATGGCTATGGTTAGGATTCATGTTAGGTTTAGGGTTAGGGTTATTGTTATGGTTTGGTTTAGAGTTAGGATTAGGTTTAGGGTTAGTGTTACATTTAGGAATTTGGTTAGGTTTAAGATTAGTGTTTGGTTAGTATTAAACTTAGATTTAGGTTTAGTGTAGGGTTAGATTTAGGGTTAGTGTTATGGTTAGGGTTAGGGTTGTGGTGAGGATTAGGGGTAGTTTTAGGTTATGGTTAGGGTTGGGATTATAGTAAGTTTTACGATTAAGGATAGAGTTAGTTTTAGGGTTATTGCTAGGATGAGGTTTAGGTTTAGGTTTAGGATTAGGGTTAGTGTTTGTGTTAAAATTACTGTTAGGGTTAGGGTTTGTGTAAGGGTTAATTTTAGGGTTTGTGTTAGGGTTAGGTTTAGGTTTAGTGTTATGTTTAGGGCTAAGGTTAGTTTTAGGGTTAGGATTAGCCTTAGGTTTAGGTTAAGGTTAAGGTTATTATTAGGGTTAGATTCAGGGTTGGGTTTAGGTTTAGGGATAGAGTTAGGGTTAGTGATACGTTAGGTATAGGGTTAGAGTTATGGTTAGGGATTTGGCTAAGATTAGGGTTAGGTTTAGGGTTAGGATTAGGTTTAGGTTTAGGTTTAGGTTTAGGGCTAGGGTTAGTGTTAGGTTTAGGATTAGGTTAAGGGTTAAGGTAAGTTTTAGGGTAAGTGTTAGGGTAAAGTTTAGGTTTAGAGACACGGTTATTTTTAAATTTAGTTTTAGTGTAGGTTTAGGGTTAGGGTTAGTGTTAGGGTTAGGGTTAGTGTTATGGTTAGGGTTAGGATTTGTCTTAATGTTATTATTAGGATTATGTTTAAGGTTCCGGTTACAGTTAGGATTAGGGTTAAAGTTAGGGTTAGGTGAATTAGGGTTCAAGATAGGGTCATGGTTAGGTTTAGTGTTAGGGTTAGGTTTAGGATTAGGTTTAAGTTAGGGTTAGGTTTAGGGTTCGTTTTATGGTTAAAGTTATTGTTAGTGTTAGCTTTAGTTTTAAAGTAAGGGTTAGGGTTAGAGTTAGTGTTAGGGTTAGGGTTAGGGTTACAGTTAGTTTTAGGCTTAGTGTTAGGATTAGGTTTAGGTTTAGGTTTAGGATTAGGGTTAGTGTTCGTGTTAAAATTACTGTTAGGGTTAGGGTTTTTGTTATGGTTAATTTTAGGGTTTGTGTTAGGGTTAGGTTTAGGGTTAGTGTTAGGATTAGGGCTAAGTTTAGTTTTAGGGTTAGGTTTAGCGTTAGGGTTAGGTTAAGGTTATTATTAGGGTTAGAGTCAGGGTTGGGTTTAGGTTTAGGGATAGAGTTAGTGTTAGTGTTTGTGATATTTTAGGTATAGGGTTAGAAATAGGGCTAAGATTAGGGTTAGATTTAGGGTTACGCTTAATGTTATGGTTAGGATTAGGTTTAGGGTTAGGGTTAGTGTTAGGTTTGGGTTTAGGGTAAGGGTTCAGGTAAGTTTTAGGGTAAAGTTTAGGTTTAGAGTTAGGATTATTGTAAAAATTAGTGTTAGTGTAGGTTTCTGGTTAGAGTTAATTTTAGGGTTAGGGTTAGGGTTAGTGTTACAATTCGGGTTAGGATTTGTCTTAGGGTTAGAATTAGGATTATGTTTAAGATTCCAGTTACAGTTAGGATTAGGGTTAGGGTTAGGGTTAGGTTAATAAGGGTTCAAGATAGGGTAAGGGATAGGGTTTGTGTTAGAGTTAGGTTTAGGATTAGGTTTAGGTTAGGGTTAGGTTTAGGGTTAAGGATATTGTTAGTGTTAGCTTTAGTTTTAAAGTTAGGGTAAGGATTAGACTTAGTGTTAGGTTTAGGGTAAGGGCTAGGTTTAGGTTTAGGGTTAAGATTAGGGTTAAGGTTAGGGTTAGTTTTAGCTTTAGTTTTAAAGTTAGGGTTAGTGTTAGTGTTAGGGTTAGGGTTATAGTTAGGTTTAGGGTTAGTGTTAGGTTTAGTTTTAGTTGTAGGTTTAGCTTACAGTTAGAATAAGGGTGAGTGTTTTAGTTAGGCTTAGGATTAGGGTTATTGTTAGGGTTAGTGGTAGGGTTACTGTTAGCATAAGTTTTAGGGTTAGGGTTAGGGTTAGAGTCAAATTAGGGTTACAGTTAGTATTAGAGATAGTGTTAAATTTAGGGTTAGGGTTGCTGTTAGGGTTAGAGTTAGGGTTAGGTTTATGGTTTGTGTTAGGTTTAGGGTTATGTTTAGTGTTAAGGTTACGGTTAGGTTTAGGGTTAGGGTTAGGGTAAAATTTGTATTAGGTTTATGGTTACATTTAGAGTAAGTATTAGTTTTAGTGTTAGGTTTAGGGTTAGTGTTAAAATTAGGGTTTAGGTTACTGATAGCTTTAGTGTTAGCATTTGTGTTGGGTTTACAGTTAGGGTTATGGTTAGGATTATGATAAAGTTTATGATAAGGGTTAGAGTAATGTTTAAGGTTAGGTTTAGGTTAGTGTTACAGTTAGGATTTGGGTTAGTGTTAGGTTTAGTGTAAGGGTTACGGTTAAGATTAGTGTTAGTGTTAGGTTTAGGGTTGGGGTTAATTTAGGGTTAGAGTTAGATTTATGGTTCATGTTAGGATTAAAATTAGGGTTCATGTAATTTTAGGTTTAGGGTTAGGATTAGGGTTAGGGTTATATTTAGGGTTAGGGTTAGGGTTAGTGTTAGGTTTAGGGTTAGGGATAGAGTTATGGATAGGGTTATGTTAGGGTTAGGGTTAAGATTAGGATTAGTGTTTGGGTTAGCCTAAGTGTTAGGGTTAAGATTAGTGTTAGGGTTAGTGTTAGGGTTTGGGTTAAATTAGCTTTAGTGTTAGATTCATGGTTCATGTTAGGATTAGGGTTAAGGTTAGTGTTAGGGTTAGCTTTAAGTTTAGGGTTATTTTTAATGTTAGTTTTAGGGTTAGCGTTAGTTTTAGAATTAGGGTTAGGATTAGGGTTAGGGTTAGTATTACATTTAGGATAAGGGTTAGAGTTAGATTTAGTGTTTGGGTTAGGGTTTGTGTTAGGTTTAGGGTTAATGTTAAGGTGAGACTTAGGGTTAGTTTCAGTGTGAAGGTTAGCTTTAGGATTAGGATTAGGGTGTGTTTAGTGTTAGGGTTAGGGTTAGGTTAAGGTTAGAGTTTAGTTTAAGTTTGGTGTTAGGTTTATGATGAGAGTAAGTGTTAAAGAGAGGGTGAGTGTTAGGGTTGTGTTCAGATTAGGATTAGGGTTAGAGTTCATGTTAGGGATGCAGTTAGGATTAGTGTTAGGTTTTGCTTTAGGGTGAGGGTTAGAGTTATGTTTATGGTTAGAGTTAGTGTTAGTGTTTGTAGAGAATCAGATGTGACTGTGTTACTATTCCTGTCCTTGACGGAGTTTGCCTGCAAACAGGATATTCTGTCGAGATATAGAAAGGCAACAGCGGACATGCTTGAAAAGGAGATGTCTGCTGTCCTTGGAAGGGCCTGCTCGCAAACGAGAGGCTCCTTCAAGGTTTAGATAAGTAACAACAGACATGCTTGAAAACGAGGTGTCTGCTGTCCTTGGGAGGACTTGCCTGCAAACGGGATGTTCTGCCAAGTGGGCTAGGAGGGCACTGAGAAAAAATTTATTATCTGTTCTTAACAAAGAGCAGAGCTCAGCATACTCCAGGCCGAGAGTAGATTAGCCATGAGAAGCGGGTCACTTCTGATTAGAAAGTAAAACTTCTGTGTACTATGTTTAATTAGCTGAAAGACCTGATTTATTGATGTTGGAAGGCTGCCTTCTTTGTTCACAATACTATAAAAAGATTGCTTGTACACAATAAAGACTTTTTTACTGCTGCTGCTTTGCTTGCTCTGCTTCTTCTTTCTTTTCCCATGCTGACCTGCAAGTGAATTACTGCAACAGTGTTAGGTTACTGATTTTGTTAATGTTAGGGTTAGGGTTAGGGTTAGGTTTAGGTTTAGGGTTAGGTTAACTGTAAGGATTATGGTTAGGGTTAGGATAGGGTTAGTATAAGGATTAGAGTTAGGGTTCGTGTTAGGGTTAGGATTAGTGTTCAGGTTAGTGTTAAGATTAGGATTAGGTTTAGGGTTAGCGTTAGTGTTTGGATTTGGGTTATAGTTAGGTTTAGAGTTAGTGTTAGTGTTTGAATTAGGGTTAGTATTAAGTTTACCGTTAGAGTTAGGGAGCGGGTCAGCTTTAGGGTTCAGGTGAGGGTTAGAATTAAGGTTAGGTAAGTGTTAGGTTTAGGGTTAGGTTAGGTTTAGTGTTTTGGTTGGGTTATGGTTTGTGTTAGAATTAGGGTTAGGATTCTGGTTAGGTTTGGGGTTAGGGTTATTGTTAGGGTTAGGTTTAGGGTTAAGGTTATATTTAGCTAAGGGTTAGGTTTAGGGTTAGGGTTACGGTTAGGATCAGGTTTAGGTTTAAAGTTAGGGTTAGGGTTTTTCTTAGTGTTAGTTTTAGTATTAGGGTTAGTGTTAGAATTAGTGTTAGATTTAGGGTTATCGTTTGTGATAGAGTTAGGTTTAGGTTTAGAATTTGTGTTAGGGTTAGGTTTAGGAATAGTTTTATGGTTAGTATTAGGTATAGAGTGAGGCTTAGGGTTAGTTTTATGGTTACAATTCGGGTTAGGGTTAGTGTTAGGGTTAGGATTAGGGTTAATGTTAGTGTTAGGGTATAGTTAGGGTTGAGGTTTGTGTTAGCTTTAGGGTTAGAATTAGGGTTAGTAGAGGTTTAGGTTTGGGTAAGGTTTAGTGTTAAGATTTTGGTTAGAATTAGTATTAGGGTAAGAGTTTGAGTTAGCATTAGGGTTATGTAAGGTTTAGGGTTAGGGTTAGTTTAGGTTTAGCATTATGGTTTTGTTTAGGGTTTTTGTTAGAGTTAGGATTAGGGTTACATTATGGTTTTAGTTAGTGTTAGTGTTAGGGTTAGGGTTACTGTTAGGGTTAGGTTTAGGTATAGGTTTATGTTTAATGTTAGGTTATGTTTAGGTTTAGGGTTAGTGTTATGGTTAGGTAAGTGTTAGTTTAAGGGTTAGGGTTAGGGTTGGGTTTAGTGTTAGGCTTAGGGTGAGGGTTAGGGATAGGGTTCGAGTTATGCTTAGGGTTATAGTTCAGGATAGATTAGGGTTACTTTTTGGGTTAGGATTAGGGTTAGGGTTAGTGTTACAGTTAGGGTTAGGGTTAAGTTTAGGGTTAGTTTTAGGATTTCATTTAGGGTTATGGTTAGGATTAGTTTTGGGGTTAGAATTAGAATTAGAGTTATAGTTCAGGTTATGTTTAGGGTTAGTTTTAGAGTTAGAGTCAGAATTAGGGTTAGGGTTATTGTTAGGTTTAATTTAGGTTTAGAGTTATGATTTGTGTTATTTTAAGTGTTATGGTTAGGGTTTGCTTTAAGGTTAAAGTTATATTTAGGTTTTGGGTTATGGTTAGTAAGAGAAATAAAGTGAGGCGTAGGATTAGGTTAGCGTTAGTTTCCTGGTTATGAGTAGATTTGGGTTAGTCTTAGGGTTAGGGTTAAGGTTAATGTTAGTGTTAGGGTTAAGGTTTGGGTTAGGAATAGGGTTAGGGTTAGGTTTAGGGTTAGGATTAGGGTTCATAATGGGGATATGGTTGAGTTTAGGGTTAGTGTTAGTGTTAGGGTTAGGTTTAGTTTTAGTGTTAGGGTTAAAGTTAGGGTTAGAATTAGTATTAGTGTTAGGGTTAGAGTTAAGTTTAAAGTTAGGAAACGGTTAGGGTTTAAGTTATGTAAGGGTTAGGGTTATGTTTGTGGTTAGGGTTTGTGTTAGGGTTACATTTAGGGTTATGGTTAGGGTTACTTTAGGCTTAGGGTTAGGGTTTGGGTTGAGGTTAGTGTTAGCTTTAATGTTAGGTTTAGGGTTAACATTACATTAGGCTTAGGGTTAAGGTTATGTTTAGGGTTAGTGTTAGGTTTAATGTGAGTGTTAGGGTTAAGGATTGGTTTAGTGTTAGGGTTATGGTTAGTTTTATGGTTAGTGATATGGTTATGGTTAGGTTTAGGGTTTGTGTTAGCGTTAAGTTTAGTTTTACGGTTAATGTTAGGGTTAGTGTTAGAGTTAGGTTTAGGGATAGTTTTAGAATTAGGCTTGGGCTTAGTGTTAGTGTTAGTGTTAGGGTTAAGGTGAGGTTTAGGGTTAGTGTTATGGTAGGTTTAAGGTTAGGGTTAGAGTTAGTGTTAGGGTTAGGATTAGGTTTAGGTTTTATGCTTGGGTTAGGTTTAGGTTAGGGTTAGGGATATTGTTAGTGTTTGGGTTGAGTTTAGGGTAAGATTTAGTCTTAGGGTTAGGGATAGTTTTATGGTTAGTGTTATCGTTAGGTTTAGGTATAAGGTTTTTCTTACCATTAGGGTTATAATTAGGGTATGGATAGTGTTAGGGATAGGGTTAGGGTTAGTGTTAGGGATAGGGTAAGGGTTTGAGTTAGTGTTAGCTTTTGGTTAGGGGTAGTTTTCTGTTATGGTTAGAGTTAGAGTTAGGATTAGGATTTGTGTTATGGTTGGGGTTAGGTTTAGTGTTGGGATTAGAATTTCATTTAGGGTTAGGGTTAGAGTTAGTGTTAGGTTTAGGGTTAGGTTTAATGTTATTGTTAGGGTTAGCATTAGGGTTAGAGTAAGTTTTAGGTTTAGGATTAGGGTTATGGTTACCATTAGTGTTAATTTTAGTGTTAGGTTTAGGATTAGGGTTAGGTTTAGGGTTACGGTTTGTGTTGGGGTTATGAATAGTGATATAGTTTGGGTTATGATAAGGGTTAGGATTAGGGTTAGAGTTAGGTTAGGGTTACGGTAAGGGTTAGGGTTAGGTTTAGGTTTAGGATTAGTGTTTGTGTTAGAGTCAGTGTTAGATTAAATTAGGATTAGGGTTTGGGTTAGGGTTTGTGTTAAGTTTAGCATTCGTGTTAGGTTTAGGTTTAGGTTTAGGGATAAAGTTAGGGTTAGTGTTAGGTTTAGTGTTAGCGTTAATGTTTGGGATAGGGATATGTTTAGGTTTATGTTTAATGTTAGTTATAGGGTTAGGTTTATTTATAAGTTTTGGGTTAGGGTTACAGTGAGGGTTTGAGTTAGGGTTACAGTTAGAGTTAGGTATATCGTTTGGTTATGCGTTAGGTTTAGCATTAGGATTAGTGTTAGAGTTAAATTTAGGGATAGGATTAGTGTTAGAAGTAGTGTTATGGTAAGGTTAGGGTTAGTATTAGGTTTAGGTTTAGGGTGTTAGGGTTAGGATTAGGCTTAAGGTTAGACTTCGTGTTAGGGTTAGGGTAAGTGTTAGGGTTAGGGTTAGGGTAAGAATTAGGGTTAAGATTAGTGTTACTTTAGGGTTAGGGTTAGTGTTATGTAAAGGTTTAGGGTTAGGGTGTGGTTTAGTGTTAATGTTAGGGTTAGGGTTAGCTTTAGCTTTAGGGTTAGGGTTTCAGTTAAGGTTAGGTTAAGTTTAGTGTTTGGTTTATTTTTGTGTTAGTTTTAGGATTAGGGATAGGCTTATGGTGAAGGTTAGTGTTAGGGTAATGTTCAGGTTAGGGTTAGGGTTTGGGTTCGTGTTAGTGTTAGGATTAGTGTTAGTGTTAGCTTTAGGTTTAGGGTGAGGGTTACAGTTAGGGTTACGGTTATTGATAGTGTAAGGTTAGTTTTTTCATTAGGGTTAGGGTTAGTGTTAGGGTTAAGGTTAGGGTTTGGATTAAGTTTAGTGTTAGGGTTAGAGTTACAGTTTGGTTTATGTTAGGTTTAGATTAAGGTTAGGGATAGAGTGAGGGTTTGTATTAGTGTAAGGTTTGGGGTTAGGGTTAGCGTTAGAGTTTGGGTTATTTTTATAGTTAGGTTTAGGTTTAATGTTAGAGTTTGGGTCATTGTTAGTGTTAAGTTTAGGTTTAGGGTTAGTGTGAGGGTTAGGGTTAGGTTTTGGGTTAGGTTTAGAATTAGGGTTATTGTTATGGTTACAGTTTAGGATACGATTATGTTTAGGTAAGATTTAGGGTTAGGGTTAGGGTTAATGTTAGGATTAGGGTTAGCTTTAGGTTTAAGGTTAGTCATGGCTTTATGTTTAGCATTAGATTTAGTGTTACGGTTAGGTTTAGGGTTATGGTTAGAATTAGGATTATAGTGAGACTTAGGGTTATTTTTAGGGTTAGTTTTAGGGTTACCTTTAGGGTTAGGGTTAGGGTTATGGTTAGGGTTAACTTTAGTGTTAGGTTTAGAGTTAGGTTTAGAGTTAGGATTAGTGATAGGGTTAACGTTGGGGTAAGAGTTAGTGTTAACATTTGGGTTAGGGTTAGTGTTAGGTTTAGTATTAGGTTTATGATTAGCATTAGGTAAGTTTTAGGGTTAGGGTTTTGTAAGGGTTAGGGTTATGGTTTGTGTTAGGATTAGGCTTAGAGTTATTCTTAGGTTTATTTTAGAGTTAGGATTATGTTAGGGTTAGGGTTAATGTTAATGTTACATTTTGTGTTAGGGTTTTTGTTAGGGTTAGTGTTAGGATTAGGTTTAGGGTGAGGGTTAGTGTTAGAATTAGGGTTAGGGTTAGGGTTAGGGTTTAGTTTAGGATTACTGTTAGGGTTAAGGTAAGGTTTAGGATTAGGTTTAGGTTTAGTGTTTGTGTTCGCATTAGGGTTTGTGTTAGGGTTCGGTTTAGTGTGAGTGTTTTTGTTAGTGTTAGGGTTAGGGTTAGAGTTACTTTTGTGTTAGGGTTAGATTTAGGGTTAATTATAGTGTTATGGTTAGGAATAGGTCAGAGTTAGTGTTAGGTTTAGGGTTAGGTTTAGGTTTAGGGTTATGGTTAGTTTTATGGTTAGGGAAATTGTTAAGTTTATGATTAGTGTTAGGGTTATGGTGAGGGTTACTGTTTTGATAAGGGTTAGGTTTAGGGCTAGTGTTAGGGTTAGTGTTAGGTTTAGAGTTAGGTTTAGTGTTTGTGTTAGCATTAGTGTTAGGTTTAGTGTTAGGGTTAGGGTTAGTTAGGTTTAGGGTTAGTGTTAGGGTTAGGTTTTGTGTAAGGGTTAGGGTTAGGTTTAGTGTTAGGGGTATGGATAAGATTAGGATTATATTTAGGGTTAGAATTAGGGTTAAATTTAGTGTTAGGATTATGATTAGGTTTAGAATTACTATTAATGTTAGTGCTAGGGTTAGGGCTAGAGTTAGGTTTAGTGTTAGGGTTAGGGTTATGATTATGGTTAGGGTTATTGTTAAGTTTGGGGTTATGTTTAGGGTTAGAATTATTGACAGAATTTGGGTTAGTTTATTGTTAAGTTTAGGTTTAGGGTTAGGGGTAGTGTGTTAGAGTTAATGTTAGGTTTAGTGTTAGGTTTATTGTTAGGGTTAGAGTTAGACTTAGGGTTCTTGTTAGAGTTAGGTTTATGGTTTGAATTGGGGTGTTAGGGTTACTGTTATGGTAAGGTTTAAGGTTTGGTTTAGGGTTAAGTTTAAAGTTAGTGTTAGGGTTAGCTTTAAGCTTAGGGTTAGATTAGGGTTATGTTTAACATTCGTTTTAGGGTTAATATTAGGGTTAGGGTTAGTGTTAGGGTTAGAATTAGTGTTTGTGTTAGAGTTAGAGCTATGGTGTTAGGGTTAGGGTTAAGGTTAGGGTGAAAGATAGGTTTAGGGTTAGGTTTAGTGTCAGTGTTTGTGCTAGGGTTAGCATTAGGTTTTATTATACTGTTACGGTTAGGGATAGGTTTAGAGTTAGTTTTAGAATTAGGGTTAGTTTTAGGGTTAGTGTTATGATTAGTGTTAGGGTTAAGATTAGTGTTCGGGTTAAGATTAGTGTTAGTTTTGAGTTAAGCTTAGTGATAGGGTTAGATTTCGTATTAAGGTTACTTTTAGGGTAAAGTTTAGGTTTAGGGTTATGGTTAGTTTTAGGGTTTGAGTTAGGTTTACGATTAGGGTTAATGCTAGCTTTAGAGTTAGGGTTACAGTTAGGATTAGGATAGGGTTAGGGTTAATGTTAGTTTTAATTTTTGTGTTAGGGTTAGTGTTAGGGTTAGTGTCAGGATTAGGTGTACGTTTAGGTTTCAGTTTAGGGTTAGGTTTAGGGTTAGTTTTAGGGTTAGGGATAATATTAAGTTTAGGGTTAGTGTTAGGGTATAGGTAAGGGTTAGGATTAGGGTTAGTGTTAGTGTTAGTGTTAGAATTAGAGTTTCTGTTAGGGTTTGGTTTACGTTGAGTGTTAGGGTTAGGATTAGGGTTAGTTTTGTGTTAGGGTTAGGGTTAATTATACTGTTAGACTTAGGGATAGGTTTAGAGTTAATGTTAGGGTTAGAGTTAGGGTTAGGGTTAAGTTTAGGGTTAGGTTTATGATTATTGTTAGTGTTAGGGTTATGGTTAGGTTTAGTGTTAGGGTAAGGGTTAGGTGTTGGGTTAATATTAGATTTAGTATTAGGTTAGTGTTAGTGAAGCCAGATTTAAAGTTAGGTATTCAGTGTAGTTAGGTCAATCGGGTCTAATTTCGAGTAAGATCCAAAATGGAGGCCATGTTAAGAATGAATTCTGGGAAAAGCAGAACAAGTCTTGCAATATTAATGAAGTCCAGGAAAAGCCAAAGGCCCAGAGCCCATCCCAAGAAAATGTTAATGAAGATTATTTCTTTGCCCCATCTGTGCCCCACCCTTCGGGCCTTGCCACCTACATTCCATCACTGAAAGAACTATAGAATGGGGAAACAACTGCACTTCCTCAGATTCCATCTCTTGGGTCCCCTTTTCTTCTGGCAATAGTCTTTTCTACTGTCATTTAATAAAGCCTTTACTTTCCACTCTGACTTTGCCTCAGCCTGCTTCTCAGGTGTTATTCTTGAACATTGGGGAAGCAAGGACTCATCAGAGGTCAACAGCTGTAACATTAGAGTTAGGGTTAGTTACGGTTAGGGATAAGATTAGGGTTCGTGTTAGGATTAAGGTTAGTGTTAGAATAGGTTTACATGTAGGATTAGGGTTAGGGTTAGGGTTAGTGTTAGTGTTTGGGTTTGCAATAGAACTAGTGATAGGGTTAGTTTTAGGATTACTGTTAGGGTTGGGTTAGGGTTAGTGTTACTGTTAGGGTTAGAGTTTGTGTTAGGGTTAGAGTTAGGGTTAGGCGTAGGTTTAGGATTAGTGTAAGAGTTAGGGTTAAGGTTAGATTTAGGGTTAGTGTTAGTGTAGGAATAGGGTTAGGGTTAGAAATAGTTTAATTAGGGGTAGGTTGAGATTTAGTGTTAGGGTTAGGCTAAGGGTTAGGGTTAGGCTTAGGGTTAGGGATATGGTTAGCATTAGGGTTACTTTAAGGTTTAGTATTAGGGTTAGTGTTATGGTTAGGGTTAGTGTTAGTGTTAGGTTTATGTTAGTGTTAGGGTTAGGGTTATGGTTAGGGTTAGGTTTTGGTTAGGGTTATTGTTATGGTTGGGTTTAGGGTTATGGTTAGTGTTCGGGTTAGGCTAAGGTTTAGGGTTTGGATTAAAGTTATGGTTAGGTTTAGTGTTAGGTTTAGTGTTAGGATTAGTGTTAGCATTAGTTTTAGGGTTTGGGTTAAGTTTAGGGTTAGTGTTAGGGTTTATGTTAGATTTAGGGTTAGTGATAGGGTTAGGTTTTCAATAAAAAATAAGGTTAGGTTTATGGTTAGTTTTGTGGTTTGTGTTAGCATTTGTGTTACTGTTAGGGTTAGGCTTTGGTTTAGGATTAGTGTTAGGGTTATGGTTACGGATAGGGTTAGAAATAGTGTTAGGATTAGGAATACATTTAGGTTTATTGTTAGGGTTAGGGTTAGTATTAGGTTTAGGTTTAGGGTTAGGGTTAGGTTTAGTGATAGGGTGATGGTTGGTTTAGGGTTAAGGGTTAGTTTTAGGGTTATGGTTAGTGTTTTTGTTAGGGTTGGGGTTAGGTTTATGGTAAGTGTTTGGGTTAGAGTTAGGGTTAGGGTGAGGTTTACCATTATTGTTATTGTTAGGGTTAGTGTGTTAGGGTTAGTGTTAGGTTAAGGGTAAGGGTTAGGGTTAGGGTTAGGATTAACTTCAGTGTTAGGGTTATGGATAGGGTTAGGGTGAGTGTTATTGTTAGTTTTAAAGTTATGATTAGTGATGG
Organism: Marmota marmota marmota; assembly: GCF_001458135.2. NCBI lineage: Eukaryota > Metazoa > Chordata > Mammalia > Rodentia > Sciuridae > Marmota > Marmota marmota. The sequence continues at coordinate 50,317 of NW_026001656.1, read as the reverse complement.
GGTTAGGGTTAAGATTTTTGTAAGTGTTAGGGTTAGGGTATAATTACAGATAAGATTATGGTTAGATTAAAGTTTAAGGTTAGTGTTAGCATTAGGGTTGGGGCTACATTTAGGGATAGGGGTAGTGTTCTGGTTAGGATTAGGGTTAAGGTCAGTGTTAGGGTTAGGTTTAGAGTTAGTGTTAGCTTTAGTGTTAGGGTTAGGGTTAGTGAGAGGGTAAGGGTTCAGGTTAGGGTTATTATTAGGGTTAGTGTTAGGGTTACAGTTAAGTTTAGGTTTATGGTTTAGGTTAGGGTTTGTGTTAGGGTTAGGGTTAGGGCTAGGGTTAGGGTTAGGGTTAGGGTTACGGTTATGTGTCAGGTTAAGGTCAGGTTTAGGTTTAGAGCCAGTGTTAAGGTGAGGTTTAGAATTAGTTCTAGGGTTAGGATTAGAGTTAGGTTAAGTTTTAGGGTTAGTTTTAGTTTTAGTGGTTAGTGTTAGTGTTAGGGTTAGGGTTAGTGTTCGGGTTAAGTTTAGGTTTAGAGTAATGTTTAGCGTTGCATTTAGGGTTAGGGTTAGTTTTAGTGTTAGTTTTTGTGTTATCATTAGGGTTAGGGTTAGTGTTAGTGTTAGGGTTAGGGTTAGTTTTAGGCTTAGTGTTAGCGTTAGGGTTAGTATTAAGTTTACGCTTACAGTTTGGATTAGGGTTAGGGTTAGAATTAGTGTTAGGGTTAGTGTTAGGGTTAGGGTTAGGTTTAGAGTTATAGTAAGGGCTAGGTTTAGGTTTAGTTTTAGGGTTAGGATTAGGATTAGGGATAAGTTTATGGTTCATGTTCGGGTTAAGGTTAGGGTGAGTGTTAGGTTTAGGGTTAGGGTTAGCGTGAGTAATTGGGTTAGTGTTAGGGTTAGGGTTATGGATAGTTTTAGGGTTAGAAATACATTTAATGTTAATGTTAGGCAATAGGACATGGGTTAGTGTTACGGTTAAGGTTAGGGTTCAGTTTACGTTTAGTGTTAGGTTTAAATTTAGGGTTAGGTTTAGTGTTAGGGTAAATGTTAGGGTTAGGTTTAGTGTTACTTAAATGGTTAGGTTTAGGGTTTGGGGTAGTGTTACTCTTAGGTTAGGGTTAGAATTAGGGTTACTGTTAGTGTTAGAGTTAGGTTTAGGATTAGGTTTAGGGTTAATTATAGTTTTAGGGACATGTTTAGGTTTAGTGTTAGTGATAGGGTTAGGGTTAGGGTTGGGGTTAGGGTTAGTGTTAGGGAGAGGGATAGGTTTAGGTTTCGTCGTAGGGTTAGGGTTAGAGTTACAGTTAGGCTTAGGATTAGGGTTAGGGTAAGTGTAAGTGTTAGGTTTATGGTTATGGATAGAGTTAGTGTTAAGATTAGGGTTAGGGTTAGGGTTTGGTTTAGTGTTAGGTTTTCTGTGAGGGTGCGGGTGAAGGTGAGATTTAAGGTTACGGTTACAGTTAGGATTCAGTTTAGATTTAGGGCTAGGGTTAGTTTTGAGTTAGGGATAGAATTAAGATTTTTATTAGGGTTAGATTTAGGTTTAGGTTTTTGGTATGATTAGTGTAAGGGTTATCATTAGATTTAGCCTTAAAGTTAGTTTTAGGTTTAGTTTTAGGGTTAGGGTTAGGGTAAATGTTACGTTAGATTTAGCATTAGGCTTAGGTTGTGGGTAGGGTTATGGTTAGCATTAGGGTTTGTGTTAGGGTTACAGTTAGTGTTAGGGTTAGAGTTAGGATTAGGTTTAGTGTTAGAGAAAGGGTTAGGGTTATGGTGAGGTATTTTTGTTAGGGTAAGGGTTAGGGTTAGGTCTTTTTAGGGATAGGTATAGGGATAGATTTAGGGTTACAGTTAGGATTTGGGTTAGAGTTAGTATTAGGGTTAATGTTAGGGTTAGGGTTAGTGCAAGTTTTAGGGTTAGGCTTAGGGTTAGTGTTATGGTTAGGGTTATGGTTAGGGTTAGGTTTAGTGTTAAGTTACTATTAGGTTTAGGGATAGGGTTAGGTTTAAGATAAGAGTTAGGTTTGGTGTTAGGTTTAGGGTTATTGTTTGTGTTAGGGTTAAGGTTAGGGTAAGACTTAGGGTTGGTTTTAGATTTAAGGTTAGAGTTAGTATTAGCCTTAGGGTAAGGATTAGAGTTAGTTATACGGTTAGGTTTATGGTTAGGGTTACATTTAGGGTTGTGGTTAATTAGGGTTTCTCTTAGGGTTACTGTTATGGTTAAGGTTAGAGTTATGGTTAGTGATCATGTTAGGGTAAGTTTTAGGGTTAGGTTAAGGATTAGTGTTAGGTTAGGGTTAGAGTGAGGGTTAAGGTTAGGGTTAGGGTTTATGTTAGGTTTAGATTTACAGTAACGTTAGGTTAGGTTTACGTGTAGGATTAGGGATAAGGTTACGGTTAGTGTTTGTGTTAGTGTTTGCGTTAGTGTTAGGGTTAGGATTAGGGTTGGTGTTAGGTTTAGGGGTTGTGTTAGGGTTAGCTTTAGGTTTAGGATTAATGATAGGTTTAGGGTTATGGTTAGTTTTAGTGTTAGGGTTAGCATTATGGTTCATGTTAGGGTTAATGTTAGGGTTAGTGTTAGTGTTAGGGTTAGGGTTAGGATTAAGGTTAGGGTTAATTATAGGTTTAGGGATATGTTTAGGGTTAGTGTTAGTGATAAGGTTAGGGTTGGGGTTAGGGTTAGTGTTAGGGATAGGTTTAGGGTTAGGTTTCTTCTTAGCATTAGGGTTAGAATTAGAGTTAGGCTTAGGAGTAGGGTTAGGGTAAGTGTAAGTTTTAGGGTTATGGTTACAGATACAGTTAGTGTTAAAGTTAGGGTTGTGGTTAGTGTTGGGTTAGTGTTAGGGCTTCTGTGAGGGTGAGGGTAAAGGTGAGATTTAGGGTTATGGTCACAGTTAGGATTCAGGTTAAATTTAGGGCTTGGGTTAGGTTTGGATAAGGGATAGAGTTAAGACTGTTATTAGGGTTAGATTTGGGTTTAGGTTTGGGGTAGGATTAGTGTTAGGGTTATCATTAGAATTAGCGTTAAGGTGAGTTTTAGGGTCAGTTTTAGGTTTAGGGTTAGGGTAAAGGTTAGATCAGGTTTAGTGTTAGGGTTAGGTTGGGGGTAGGGTTATGGTTAGCATTAGGGTTTTTATTAGGGTTACAGTTAGTGTTAGGGTTAGAGTTAGGATTAGGTTTAGTGTTAGAGAAAGGGTTAGGGTTAGGGTGAGGTATTTTTGTTAGGGTTAGGGTTAGGTTTAGTGATAGGGATAGAGATAGATTTAGGTTTACAGTTAGGAATAGGGTTAGAGTTAGTATTAGTTTAATGTTAGGGTTAGGGTTCATGCAAGTTTTAGGGTTAGGCTTAGGGTTAGTGTTATGGTTATGGTTAGGGTTAGGGTTAAGGATAGTGTTAGGTTTAGTGATAGGTTTAGAGTAAGTGTTAGGGTTAGGTTTTTGGTTAGTGTTATGATTAGGTTAAGTTTTAGTTTAGGGTTAGTGTTATTGTTAGGTTTAGGTTTATGGATAGTGTTAGCCTAAGGGTTAGAGATGGTGTTAGTTTTAGGATTATTGTTGGGTTTAGGGTTAGGATTATGGTTAGTTTTAAAGTTAGGGTGTGATTTAGTGTTAGTGTAAGCGTTAGATTTAGTGTTAGGGTTGGGGTTAGGGATTTTTAGAGTCAGGGTTAGAATTTAAATTAAGTTTAGGGTAAGGTTAGTGTTAGTTTTACAGATAGGATTAGGGATAGATTTAGGGTTAGGGTTAGGATTAGGTTTAGAGTTAGTGTTAGGGTTAGTGTTAGTGTTATTGTGAGGATTAGTGTTAGGTTAGGTTTAAGAGTAGGATTAGGGTTAGGGTTAGTGTTAGTGTTAGGGTTTGCATTAGGTTTAGTGATAGGGTTAGTTTTAGCATTAGGGTTAGGTTTGGGTTAGGGTTATTGTTAGGGTTAGGGTTGGGGTTTGTGTTAGAGTTAGTGTTAGGGTTATGGTTAGGTTTAAAAATAGAATTAGGGTTAGGGTGTTATATTTAGTGTTAAATTAAGGATAGGGTTAGTGTTAGGGTTAGCATTAGGGTTAGGTTAGAATTAGAGTTAGCATTAGCATTAGGCTTAGGTTTAGGGTTAGTTTTGGTTTATTGTTACGAATAGGGTTAAGTGTTTGTGTTAGGCTTATGATTAGGGTTAGGTTTGGTGTTAGCGTTAGGGTTATTGTTAGATGTAGTTTTAGGTTTATTCTTTGGGTTAGGGTAAGGTTTAGGGTTAGGTTTACTGTTAAGTTTAGGGTTAGGCTTAGTTTTAGTGTTAGGGTTAGGCTTTGTGTTAAAGTCAGGGTTAGGGTTAGTGGTACTGTTAATGTAAGGGTTTGTGTTAGGGTTAGATTTAGTATTAGGGTTAGGGTTACAGTTAGGTTTAGGGTTATTTTTAGGATTAGTGTTTGTGTTAGGGTTTCGGTTAGTGTTAGGTTTAGGGTTAGGGTTAGGTTAGGATTAGTGTTATATTTAGGGTTAGGTTTTGTGTTAGGGTTAGGGTTAGAGTTAGATTTAGGGTTACGGTTAAGCTTAGGATTAGTTTTATTGTTAATGTTTGGGTTAATGTTAAGGATACGGTTAGGGTTAAGTTTAGTGTTATGTTTCGGGTTACAGATATATTTAGGGTTAGTGTTAGTGTTAGGTATATGGTTAGGTTTAGGGGTAGAGTTAGTGTTAGGTTAGGTTTAGAGGTAGGATTTGTGTTAGGGTTAGGGTTAGTTTTAGTGTTAGGTTTGTGTTAAAGTTCCTTTTAGGATTATTTATAGTGTTAGTGTTAGGGTTGTTTTAGAGTTAGTGTTAGTGTTAGTGTTAGGGTTAGCATTTGTGTTAGGGTTAGTGTTAGGGTTAGGATTGGATTTAGGATTAGTTTTAGGCTTACAATTAGGGTTAGTGTTAGGGTTAGTGTTAGTGTTAGGGTTAGGGTGAAGGTTAGCAATAATTTTAGTGTTAGGGATAGGTTTACATTTAGTGTTAAGGTTAGGGTTAGGGATACGGTTAGGGTTAGTGTTATGTTTAGGATAAGGTTTAGGGATAGGGTTAGTGTTTCGGTTAGTTTTAGGATTAGGTTTAGGTTTAGTGTTAGGGTTAGCATTATGGTTAGGTTTAGGGTTAGTTTTAGTTATAGTGTTAGGATAAGGGTTAGTGTTATTGTTAGGGTTATTGTTAGGTTTAGGTTCAGTATTAGGGTTAGTGTTATTGTTAGGGTTAGTGTTAGTGTTTGGGTTAGGGTAAACTTTAGGGTTAGGTTAAGGTTTAGGGTTAGGTTTAGTTTTAGGTTTAGATTTAGAGTTAGTTTTAGGTTTAGAGTTAGTGTTAGGGTTTGGTTTAACGTTAGTTTTAGGGTTACGGTTAGTGTTAGGGTTTGTGTTAGGGTTGGGGTTATTGTTAAATTTAGGGTTACAGTTAGGATTATGGTTAGGTTTAGGGTTAGTGTTAGGGTTAACTTTGGGGTTAGGTTTAGAGTTAGGTTTAGTGTTAGGGTTTGGGTTAATGTTTGTGTTAGGTTTAGAATTAGGTTACGTGTGAGTTTTAGTGTTACCTTTAGGATTAGAGTTAGTGTTAGGATTAATGTTAGTGTTAAGGTTTGTGTTAGGGTTAGTGTTATGGTTAGTGTTATGGTTAGACTTAGGGTTACTGTTAGATGTTCTGCTGGGGTTAGAGGGATGGTTAGTTTTCTTTTTAGGGTTAGTGTTAGGTTTAGGGTTTCTGTTAGGTTTAGGGTTAGTGTTAGGTTAAAGTTAATGTTAAGGTTAGTGATAGAGTTACGGTTAAGTTTTAACATACTGTATGGGTTACAGTTAGAGTAAAATTAATGTTATGGTTAATGTTAGGGTTAGTGTTAGAGTTAGGGTTGTGGTTAGGTTTGGATATAGTGTTAGGTTTAGGAATATGTTTAGGGTTAGTGTGAGGGTTAACATTAGGTTTAGGTTTAGTTTATGGTTATGGTTAGAGTTAGGGTTAGGGTTAATATTTGTGTTAGGGTTAGGTTTAGTGTAAGGGTACGGGTTAGGGTTAGTGTTAGGATTAATTTTAGGGTTTGAATTAAGGTTAGGGTTTGGGTTAGGGTTAGGGATAGGGTTATAGTTAGGATTAGGGTTTGGGTTATTGTTAGTGTTAGTTTTAAACTTTGGTTTAGAGTTTTTGTTAGGTTTAGGGTTAGGGTTAGATTTATGGTTATGGTTAGTGTTAGGGTTAGGGTTAGGGATAAGTTTAGGGTTAGTGTTAGGTTTAAGCTTAGGGTTATATTTATGGTTAGGATTAGGGTTCATGATAAGGTTATGATTAGCTTGAATATTACGGTTAGATTTAGGTTTAGGTTTGGTGTTAGTGTTTCTGTTAGGTTTAGGTTTAGAGTTAAGGATAGTGTTAGTGTTAGTGAAATATTTAGATTTAGGGTTGTGACTAGTTTTATGCCTAGTGTTATGGTTAGGTCTAGGGTTAGTGTTAATGTTAGATTTAGGTTTATGGTTAGTGTTAGTGTTAATGTTAGGGATAAGGTTAGTGTTAGGGTTAGGGTTAGTGTTAGGTTTAGGGTTATGGTTAAGGTTAAATTTTGTGTTATTGTTAGTGATAAGGTTAGGGTTATGTTTACATTTAGAATTATTCTAAGGGTTAGGTTTACAGTTAGGGTTAGGGTTAAATTAGTATTAGGGTTAGGATTAGGGTTATTGGTTTTGTTATCGTTTGGGTTAATGTTAATATTATGGTTTGGAATAGGGTTAGGATTGAATTATGGTTAGTTTTAGTGTTAGTGTTATGATTAGGTTTAGGGTTGGGATTACATTTAGAGTTAGCGTTAGGGTTAGGATTAGGGTTAGTGTTAGGGTTGAGGTTAAGTTTAGGGTTAGTTTTAGGATTTGGGTTAGGTTTAGTGTAAATGTTAGGGTTTGGTTAGACTTATGGTTAGTGTTAGGGTTAGCATTAATGTTTGGTTTAGGGTTAGTGTTAGGGTTAGGGTTAGAGTTCATGTTAGGTTTAGGTTTGGTGTTAGTGTTTGGGATCAGGTTAGGGTTAGTGTTTATGTTAGGTTTAGGGATAGGGTTAGGATTAGTATTAGGGTAAGTGTTAGGTTTAGGCTTAGTGTTAGGGTTAGTGTTAGGGTTATGGTTAGGGTAAAGGTTAGGGTTCAAGTTAGGTTTAGTGTTAGGTTTAGGGTTAGATTAAGTGTTACTCTTAGGGTTTGCATTAGTGTTAGGGTTAGTGTTTTGGTTAGGGTTATATTTTGTTTTAGGTTTAAAGTTAGGGTTAGTGTTAGGTTAGGTTTATGGATAGGATTAGGGTTTTGGTTAGAATTACTGTTAGTGATACAGTTTGGATAGGGTTAGTGCTATGGTTAGGGTTAGGGTTGTGTTAGAGTTAGAGTTAGGGTTAGGGTTACAATTTGTTTTTGTGTTAGTGTCACGGTTATTGTTAGGTTTATGATTAGTGTTATCGTGAGGGTTAGGGTTAGTGTTATGTTTAGAGTTAGGGTTTGGAATAGGTTTAGTGTTAGGGTTAGTATTAGGGTTAGTTTTAGATTTAGTGTTAGGGTTAGTGATCAGTTTAGGCTTAGGTTTAGGGTTAGGGTGTTATGGTTGCAGTTAGTGTTACTGTGTTAGGTTTAGGTTTAGGGTTAGGGTTAGGTTTTGTGTTAGGTTTAGGATTAGGCTTAGGGTTAAGTTTGCCTTTTGGGTTTGAGTTAGGATGGGTTTTACTGTTTAGATTAAGGTTAGGGTTATTGTTAGGGTTAGGGTTCGGGTTCAGGTTAGGTTTAGGGTTGGTGTTATGGTTATTGTTAGGGTTAGGGTAGGGTTAGGTATAGTGTTAGTGTTACTGATAGGGTTTGGTTTAGTGTTAGTCTTACGGTTAGTGTTTGGATTGGCTTAGGCTTATGGTTCGTGTTAGGCTTAGGTTTACTGATAGGGTTAGGTTAATGGTTAGTATGAGGTTTAGGGTTAGGATTAGTGCTACGGTTCATAAAGGGTTAGAGTTAGGGTAAGTGTTCAGTTTAGGGTTAGGGTTACAGTTAGTGTTAGGATTAGGATAAGTGTTTCTGTTAGGTTTAAATTTAGGGTTAGCATTAGGTTTAGGGTTACAATTAGGATTTAGGTTAAATTAAGGGTTATTGTTAGGATTAAGGTAAGCTTAGAATTAGTTTTAGGTTTAGGGTTTGTGTTAGGGTTAGATTTAAATTAGGGTTAGGGTTAGTGTTAAGGTTAGTTTCATTGTTAGAGTTAGGGTTAGGGTAAGGTTAGGGTAAGGACTTTCATTAGGGTGAGCTTTAGGGTTAGGTTTAGTGTTATATTTAGGGTTAGAGTTAGGGTTAAGTGTAATTTTAGGATTAGGTGTGGTTTAGGTTTAGGATTAGGGATAGGTTAGGATTAGGATTAGGTTTATGTTAGGGTTAAGATTATGGTTAGGTTTAGGGTTTGTTTCAGGGTGAGGGATTGAGATATGATTTGTGTTCAGGTTAGGGTTAGGGTTCTGTTTAAAGGTACGATTAGGATTGGATTTAGGGCTTTTGGTAGGTTTAGAGTTAAGGTTAGTGTTAGGGTTACAGATACTGTTATGATTCGTGTTAGGATTAGGTTTAGTGTAAGTGTTAGTGTTAGGGTTAGGGTTAGAGGTAGGTGTAGGGTTAGTGCTAGAGTTAGATTTACGTTTAGGGTTAGGTTTAGGCTTAGTTTTCAGGTTAGGGTTAGGTTTAGGTTAAGGTTTAGGATTAGGGTTTAGGTTAGGATTAGGTTTAATGTTAGTTTAAGGGTTAGTGTTAGGGGTAGGATAAGTGTTTGTGTTAGGTTTAAATTTAGGGTTATTTTTAGGTTTAGGGTTACCATTAGGATTTGGGCTAGAATAAGGTTTATGTTTAGGGTTAGGGTAAGGTTAGGATTAGTGTTAAGTTTATAGTTTGTGTTAGTGTTAGATTTAAGTTAGGGTTAGGGTTAGTGTTAAGGTTAGTTTTAGGGTTAGGTTAGGGTAAGGATTTCTATTAGGGTTACATTTAGGGTTAGGTTGAGTGTTTGGTTTAGGGTTAGAGTTAGGGTTAGGTTTAATTTTAGGGTTAGGTGTGGGTTAGGTTTAGGGCTAGGGATTGGTTAGGATTAGGATTAGGGTTAGGTTAGGATTATGCTTAGGTTTAGGGTTTGTGTTAGGGTGAGGGTTAGTGATAGGGTTGGGGTTCAGGTTCGGGTTAGGGTTCGGGTTACAGTTACAGTTAGGATAGCTTTAGGGTTTGTGTTAGGTTTAGAGTTCGGGTTAGGGTTTGGGTATGTGTTAGGGTTTTGGGTAGGTTAGAATTACAGATAGGAAAAGTGTTAGTCTTAGTATTAGCATTTCGGTTACCGTTAGGGTTACAGTTACTGTTAGGGTTAGTGTTCGTACTAGGGTTAGTGTATATGTTAGTGTTAGGTTTAATGTTAGAGTTAGGTGTAGGGTTAGTGCTAGGGTTAGATTTACGTTTAGCTTTAGGGTTAGGATTAGTTTTCATGTTAGGTTTAGGGTTAGGTTAAGGTTTAGGGTTAGGGTTTAGGTTAGATTTAGGTTTAGTTAGGGTTTGGATTGAAGATAGGGTTAGGGTTTGGGTTAGGTTTAGGGTTACTGTTAGGGTTAGGGTTAGAATTAATGATAGCTTTATTTTAGGTTTAGGGTTAGTGTTAAGTTTAGGGTTACAGCTAGGGTTAGATTTAGGGTTAGGGTTAATGTTACCATATGGTTAGAGTTAGTGTTAGGGTCAAGGTTAGAATTTGAGTTAGGGTTAGGTTTAGTGTTAGGGTTAGGTTTTGTATTAGGGTTAGGATTAGGTTAGGGTTAGGGTTACGGTAAGGGTTTGTATTAAGGTTAGGTTTATGATTATGTTTAGTGTTAGTGTTAGGGTCAGGGTTATGTTTAGGGTTAAAGTAGGTTTTCGGGTTAGGGTTAGAATTATGGTTAAGGTTAGGGTTAAAGTAAGTTTTAGGTTTAGGGTTAGAGTTATGGTTAGGGTTAGTTTTATGGCTAGGTTAGGGTTATGGTTAGGGTTAGGGTTAGTTTTTTGTTAGGTATTGGGTTAGAATTTTTGTTAAGTTTAGGGTTAGGGTCAGATTAGAGTTAGGGTTAGGTTTGGGTTATGGTTATTGTTAGGGTTTGTGTTAGGTTTAGGGTTAGTCTTATGGTTGTGGTTAAGGTTAATGTTAGGGTTAGATTTAGGGTTAGGATTAAGTTTTCTGTTACTGTTAGGGTTCTGGTTAGGTTTAAGTTTATGAATAGGATTAGGATTAGTGTTAGTATTAGGTTTAGGTTTAGTATTAGTGTTAGGGTTATGGTTAGGGTTAGTGTTAGGTTTTGGTTTAGAGTTCAATTGAGTGTTAGTGTGAGGGTTAGAGTTAAAGTTATTGTTAGGGTTAGATTTTGGTTTTGCGTTAAATTTAGGGTTAGGGTTAGGGTGATTTTTAGGTTTAGGGTTCAGGTTAGTTTTGCCTTATTGTTAGTGTTAGGGTTTTGTTTAGGGTTAGTTTTAGGATTAGTGGTAAGTTAGGGATAGGGTTAGGGTTCATGTTAAGGTTAGGGTTAGGGTTATGGATCGGTTTAGTGTTAGAGTTAGGGTTAGGATTAGTGTTTGGGTTTAGTTAGTGTTAGTGTCAGTGTAAGTGTTCGGTATAAGTTTACGGTGATGTTTAGAGTTAGTTTTACAGTTAGGGTTAGATTTAGATGTAGTATTAGTGTTATGGTTAGCGTTAGTGTAAGGTTTAGGGTTTGTGTTTGTGTTAGGTTTGGGGTTCTGATTAGTTTTACAGTTACTGTTAGTATTCGGGTTAGAGTTAGTTTAGGGTAAGTGTTAGGGTTACGGTTTGGGTTAGGATTGGATTTAGGTTTATATTTAGGGTTAGGGTTAGTATTAAGGCTTATTTTAGGGTTAGGATTAGAGTTAGTGTTAGGTTAGAATAAGGTTTGTGTTATGTAGATTTAGGGTTAGTGTTAGGGTTAGAGTTAGGGTTAATTTTAATTTTAGCGGTAGGTTAGGGTTAGGTTTAGGGGTAGGGATAGGGTAGGTTTAGGCTTAGGGATAGGATAGGGTTATGATTATGTTTAGCCATATGGTTTCTGTTTGGTTTCTGGTAAGTGTTAGGGTTAGGGTTAGGATTAATATTACGGTTAGATTTAGGTTTAGAATTAGTGTTACAGTTAGGGTTAAGGTTAGGGTTAGAGTTAGGGTTAGGGTTAGGGTAAGTGTTAGGGTTCAGATTTGTGTTAGGATTAGGGTTAGGGTTAGGGTTTATATTACAGTTAGTGTTAGGGTTAGGTTTAGGCTTATGGTTAGGATAAGACAGAGTTAAATTTAGAGTTAGGGTTTGGGTTAGTGTAAGTGTTAGGGTTAGGGTTAGTGTTAGGTTTAGAAATAGGGTTAGGGTGAGTGTTAGGATTAGGGTTAGGTTTATTGTTATGGTTAGGGTTCAAGTTTTGGTTAATGTTAGTGTTAGTGTTAGGGTAACATTTAGTGTTAGTGTTGGGGTTACTGTTAGGGTTGGAGTAAGGGTTGTGGTAAGCATTAAGGTTAAATATCTGGTTTGGATTAGGGTTAGGTTTAGTTTTAGGGTTAGAGTTAGGGTTATGTTTATGAAGTTTTCGGGTTAGCATTATGGTTAGGGTTAGTGTTAGGTTTAGCGTTAGGGTTAGTGTTAGGTTTAGGGTTAGGGTTAGGGTTAGGATTAAGGTTAGGGTTAAGGTTAGAGTTAGGGTTAGTGTTAGGGTTAGGGTTAGGGTTAGTATTTTTGTTAGGGTTATGGTTATGGTTAGGTTTAGTGTTACGGTTAGTGTTAGTTTTGGTTTAAGGTTAGGTAAGTGTGAGTTATGGTAAGGTTTACAGTTTTGGTAAAGGTTAGGGTTAGGTTAAGTGTTATGGTTAGGATTAAGGTTAGTGTTAAGGTTAGGGTTAGGTTTATGTTTAGGGTTAGAGTTAGTTTTAGGGTTAGTGTTAGGGTTTATAATAGGGTTAGAGTTAGTGTTAGGATTAAGGTTACATTTAAGATTAGGATTTGCATTAGGGTTCCAGATAGGGTTTGGTTTTAGGTTATGGTTGAGGTTCTGGTTAAACTTAGGTTTATGTTTAGGATTAGGTTAGGGTTATATTTAGGGTTTTCTGAGGGTTAGATTTAGGGTAAGGGTTAGGGTTAGGGATAGGTTTAGTGTTAGTGTTAGGGTAAGGGTTAGGGTTAGGGTTAGTGTTAAAGTTAGTTTTAGGATTACATTTAAGGTTAGGTTAGGGTTAGGATTAGAGTTAGTGTTAGGGTTAGGGTTTGTGTTAGATTTAGAGTTAGATTTAGGGTTAAGGTTATTTTTAAGATTAAGTTTAGGGATCAGATAAGGATAGGTTAGTGTTAGTGTTTGGGTTAGGGTTAGCATTATTGTTAGTGTTAGGGTTAGGGATAGAGCTATGGTTAGGATTAGCATTAAGTTTAGGTTTTGGGTAGGGGTTAGTGTTAGGTTTAGTGTCAGAGTTTGTGTTAGGATTATGGTTAGAGTTAGGTTTAGAATTACACATAGGATGAGTGTTAGGTATAGGGTTAGGTTTAGGTTTATTGTTAGTGTTAATGATAGGGTTAGGTTTAGGATTAGTGTCATTGTTAGGGTTAGGTTTAGGGTTAGCAATAGGTTTAGGGATAGTTTTAGAGTTAGTGTTAGTGTTAGAGTTAAGGTTAGATTTAAGGAGAGGGTTAAGTTTAGGGTTAGTGTTATGGTAAGTTTTAGGATTAGGGTTAGAATTAGGGTTAGGGGAAATATTAGGGTAAGTTTTAGGGTTAGGTTTAAGGTGAGTTTTAGTGTTAAGTTTAGGGTAAGGGTTAGTTGTAGTGTTAGTGGTAGTGTTAGGGTAGTGTTTTTGTTAGGTGTAGGCTTAGGTTTAGGGTTTGTGTTAGGGTTAAGTTTTGGGGTTAGGTTTAGGGTTAGGTTTAGTATTAGGGTTACAGTTAGTGTTAGAGTTAGGGTTAATGTAAGTTTTATAATTAAGGTTAGTGTTAGTGTAAGTGATAGGGTCATGGTTAAATGTATGGTTAGAATTAGTGTTAGGGTTAGTGTTAGGGATAGGTTTAGTGTAAGGGTTAGGATTAGGGTTAGGATTAGCATTAGAGTTTGGGATAGGGTTAGTGTTTGTGTTAGGGTTGCTGTTAGATTTAGTGTTATGTTTAGGGTTAGTTTTAGGGTTCTGGTTGAGTTCATGTTAGGGTTGGGGTTCATGTTAGGGTTAATGGTAGGGTTTGGGTTAGTGTTAGGGTTAGGTTAAATGTTAGGGTAAGGGTTAGGGTTATTGATTGGGTTAGGGTATGGGTTAGGGTATGTGTTGGGGTTAGGGATAGGGATCGGATTTGTGTTAGGGTTAGGTTTAGGTTTATGGTTGGCTTATAATTTGAGTTAGGGTTACGTTTAGATTTATGGTTAGTTTTAGGGTTCTGGTTGAGTTCATGTTAGGGTTGGGGTTCATGTTAGGGTTAGTGGTAGGGTTTGGCTTAGTGTTAGTGTTAGTGTTTAGGTTAAGGTTAGGATTAGGGTTATTGTAAACTTAGGGTTAGGGTTAGGGTTAGGTTAGGGTTAGGGTTAGGATAAAGTTTATGTTTTATGTTATGGTTAGTGTTAGGTTTAGGATTAGGGTTACTGTTTTGTTTAAATTTGGGGTTAGTGTTAGTGTTAGGGTTAGTGTTAGTGTTAGCATTAATGTTAGTGTTAGAGTTAGGTTCAGTGTTAGGTTAAGGTTTAGGTTTAGGTTTATGGTTATAATTAGAGTTAGTGTTAGTGTAAGGGTTAGGGTTAGGGTGAGTGTTAGGGTTAGGGTTATGTTTAGTGTTTCATTTAGAGTTCAGTTAGGGTTAGGGGAAGGGTGTGTTAGAGTTGGGATTAGGTTGGGGTTTAGGGTTCATGTTAAGGATAGGGTTAGGGTTAGATTTAGGTAAGGGTTATAGTTTGGCTTAGGGTTCATGTTAGGGTTAAGGTTAGGGTTAGTATTAGTTTTAGCTTTAGGATTAGTGTTAGGATTAGTGTTAGGATTAAAGTTAGAATTAGCGTTAGTATTTGGTTTAGCATTATGATTAGGTTTAGGGTTCGAGTTAGTGTTAAGATTAGGGTTAATGTCAGGTTTAGAGTTAGGTTTAGTTTTAATATAAGGGTTAGGGATAGGGTTGGTGTTAGGGTTCGGTTTAGTGATAGCATTAAAGTTAGGGTTTGGTTTAGGTTTCGGGTTAGGGTTGATATTATTGTTGGGGTTAGGGTTATTGTTAGGGTTAGGTTTAGGGTTGTGATTAGTGTTATGGTTAGGATTAGGGTTAGTTTTAGGGTTAGGATTATGGTTAGTGTTAGGTTTCAGGTTAGGGTTATGGTTAGTGTTTGAATTAGTTTTATGTTTATGTTTACGGTTAGGTTTAGCGTAAGGGTTAGGGTTAGAGTTAGGGTTAGAGTTAGAGTTCACGTTAGAGTTAGGGTTAATGTTAGTGTAAGTTTTACGATTAGAGTTAGGGTTATGGTTAGTTTTAGTTTTAGAGTTAGTGTTTGGGATAGGTTTAGGGTAAGTGTTATGGTTACAGTTAAGGTTAGGATTAGGATTAGGGTTAGTGTTACGTTAGTGTTAGCGTTAGGGTAAGTTTAGGGTTACAGTTATGGTTATGGTTAGGGTTTTTGTTATGGTTACGGTTAGGTTAGGTTTAGGAATAATGTTAGGGTAATTGTTAGGGTTAGGGTTAGGGTTAGTGTTAGTGTTAGGGTTAGGGTTAAAGTAATGTTTAGGGTTAGGGTAAGGGTTATGATTAGAGTTCGTGTTACTGTTAGGGTTAGGTTTGTGGTGAGTGTTAGGCTTAGGGCTAGGGTTAGGCTTAAGGTTAGTGTTAGGTTTAGGGTTAAGTTTAGGGTTAGTGTTATATTTTGTTTTATCGTTAGGTTTAATTTAAATGTAAGGGTTAGGTTTAGGGTGATGGTTAAAATTAGCATTTGGGTTAGAGTTAGAGTGAGGGTTAGGGTTTTGTTTAGATTTTGGATTAGTGTTAGGTTTAGGGTTAGGGATTGTTTTAGGGTTAGGGTTAGATTTAGGTTTGTTCTTTGAGTTAGGTTTAGGATTTTCCTTACATTTAATATTTGAGTTAGAGTTAGTGTTAGGTTTAGGGTTATTTTTAGGGTTACTTTTAGTGTTGAGGTTATTGTTAGGGTTAGGGTTAGTTTTATGTTTATATTTAGGGTTAGTGTTAGGTTTAGGGTTAGGTTTAACCTTAGGTTTAGAAATTGGGTTAGGGTTAGTGTTAGAATTAGGATTATTGTTAGGAATAGGGCTAGTGTTAAATTTTGGGGTAGGCTTAGTGTTAGTGTTAGGTTTAGGTTTCGGGTTAGGATTAGGAATAGTGTTAGGGTTAGGGATAGGTATAGGCTTAGTGTTTTGATTAGAGTTAAAGTTAGGTTAAGTGTTATGTTTAGGGTTAGAGTTAGGGTTAGCACTACGGTTAGTATAAGGTTTAGAATTATTGTTACATTTAGGGTTAGTATTAGGGTTAATTTTAGGGTTAGGGTTAAGTTTACGGTTAGAGTTAGTGTTAGGGATATTGTTATGGTTAGTGTTAGATTTAGGGTTAGGTTTAAATGTAGGGTTAGTAATAGGGTTAGGGTTAGTGTTAGTGTTAGAGTTAGGTTTAGTGTTAAGTTTAGTGTTAGGGTTAGGTAAGGTTTTGTCTTAGGGTTACGTTAGGTTTAGAAAGAGTTAGGGCTAGGGTTAGGTCAGGATTACAGTTAGAATCAGGGTTAGTGTTAGTGTTATGGTTAGTGTTAGAGTTGGGTTTAGGTTTAGTGATAGGGTTTGGATTAGTTTAGGGTTAGTGTTAGGGTTAGGTTTAGGGTTAGGGTTAGTGTTAAGGTTAGGGTTAGGGTTATTATTAGGAAGAGTGTTAGGATTTGTGTTCGGTTTATGATTATGTTTTATGTTAGGGTTACGTTTAGGGTTACTATTAGGCGTAGTGTTAGTGTTACATTTAGGATCAGGGTTAAGTTTAGTATTAGTTGTTGGGTAAGGTTTAGAGTTAGGTTTAGGGTTAGTGTTAGGGTTACTGTTAGTTTTAGTGTTAGGGTAAGTTTAAGTTTAAGGTTAGGGTTAGTGTGAGTTTTAAGGTTAGGGTTAGGGTTGCAGTTAGTGTTATGGTTATGGTAAGGATTAGTGTTTGGGTTTAGGTTAGAGTTAGGATTAGTGTTAGGTTAGTTTTAGAGTTAAGGTTAGGGTTAGTGTAGGGGTAGGGTTCATATTAAATTCAGGTTTAGTGTTAGAGATAGTGTTAGGGTTAGGGTTCATATTAGGTTTAAGGTTATGGATATTATTAAGTTTAATTTAGGGTTAAGGTTAAGGTTACTGTTAGTTTTAGGGTTAGGGGTAGCATGAGAGTTAGGGTTAGGGTCCGGGTTAAGGTAAGGGCTATTGTTAGCTTCAGGGTTAATGTTATTCTTAGGTAAGGATTAGTGTTAGGATTAGGGTTAGGATTAGTGTTGTGTTTGAAATTAGCGTTAGGTTTAGGGTTAGAGTTAGGGTTAATTTTAGGTTTAGGATTAGGGTTAGGATTAGTGTTAGGTTTAGTTTTTGAGTTAAGTTTAGGGTTATGGTTAGGGTTAGTTTTAGGGTTAGGGTTAGACCTAGGGTTTGGGTTAGGTTTAGGTTTAGTTTTAGAGTTAGGTTTAAGCTTATGGTTAGTGTTAATATTAGTGTTAGGTTCACGGATATGTTTTTTGTTAGGGTAAGGTTTAGGTTTAGAGTTTCTGTAAGGGTTAGTGATAGGATTAGGGGTTAAGGTTATAGTTAGGATTAGAGTTAGAATGAGGCTTATGATTAGTTTTAGGGTTACCGGTAGGATAAGGTTAGTGTTAGTGTTAGGGTTAGTGTTAGGGTTACTGTTAGGTTTAGGGTTTTTTATAGTGTTAGGGTTATTGTGAGGGTTACGGTTAGTTTTAGGTTATTGTATGTTAGTGTTAGGGTTAAAGTTAAGTATAGTGTTAGGGTTAGGGATATGTTTAGGGTTACTTTTATGGTTAGGGTTAGGGATAGAATTAGTGTTACAGTAGGGTTAGGTTTTGGCTAATGTTAGGGTTAGGGTCAAGGTTAGGGTTAGAGTTATTGTTAAGGTTAATTTTGGGGTTAGGGTTATAACTAGGGTTTGGGTTATGGTTAGGTTTTGCTTTAGAATTAGTGATAGCATTAAGTTTAAAAGATAGGTTTAGTGTTAGGGTAAGGGTTAGTGTTACGTTTACAGTTATGATTAGGTTTAGGATTAGTGTTTGGGTTGGTGTTATACATAGTTTTAGGTTTAGTGTTTGGGTTAGAGTTAGTGTTAGTGTTACAGTTAGGTTTATCATTAGCTGGAGGATTAGAGTGAGGTGTAGGGTTAGGGTTGGTTATAATGTTATGGGTAGGTTAGGAATAGTCTTAGGGTTAGGGTTAGTGTTACTGTTAGGATTAGGGTTAGGGTTAGATTTAGGGTTAGTGACAAAGTAAGTTTTGGTGTTAGGATTAGTATTACATTAGAGTTAGTGTTAGTTTTAGGGTTAGTATTCGTGTTAGGGTTAGGGTTACTGTTTGGTAAGGTTTAGGGTTAGTGTTAGGTTATGGTTAGGGTTATGTTTTGCTATAGGGTTTTTGTTAGGTCTATGGTTAGTGTTTGGGTTAGGGAAACGTTAGGTTTAGGGTTAGGGTTAGTGTTAGGGTTAGCGTTAGGGTTAGTGTTAGTGTTAGGGATAGGTCTAGCTTTAGGTTTAGTTTTAGGTTTATGGTTAGTTTTAGGGTTAGTTTTAGAGTTAGGGATAGGGTTAGTGTTTGTGTTAAGGTTAAGTTTAGTGTTAGGTTTATTTTTATGGTTAGTAGTCATGTTAGTGTTAGAGTTAGGGTTAGTATTAGGGTTAGGTTTAGGGTTAGGGTTAGGGTTAGAGTAACGTTTAGGGTTATGGTTAAGTTTAGGATTAGTTTGTGCGTTAGTATTAGATTTAGTGTTTGTGTAGGGACAGAGTTAGGGTGAGTGTTACAGTTAGGTTAAGGGTTTTGGTAAGGCTTAGGGTTAGTGTTAGGTCAGGGTTAGGGTTAGGTTTGGAATCAGTGTTAGGTTTAGGTATAGGGTTATTGTTAGGATTAGCTTTATGTTTAGGTTTAGGATGAGCATTAGTGTTTGAATTAAAGTTACTGTAGGGGTTAGGGTTTGTGTTGGGTTTAGTTTTAGGGTTTTTGTTAGGGTTAGATTTAGGGTTAGTTTTAGGGTTAGGGCTAAGTTTAGTTGTAGATTTAGGTTTTTGGTTAGGGTTAGATTAAGTTTAGGGTTATTATTAGTGTTATATCAGGGTTGGGTTTACGTTTAGGGCTAGAGTAAGTGTTTGTGTTAGAGATACGTTAGGGATAGGGTTAGAGTTAGGGTTAGGCTTAGGGTTAGGGTTAGTTTTAGGATTAGGATGTGGTTTAGGGTTAGAGTTAGTGTTACATTTAGGATAAGGGTTAGGGTTAGGTTTAGTTAAACTTAGGGTTAGGGTTAGGGTTAGTGTTAGGTTTAGGTTTAGGGTAAGGGTTAAGGTAAGTTTTATGGTAAGGGTTAGGTTAACTTTTAGGGTTACGGTTAGGGTTATGTTTAAATTAATATTAGTGTAGGTATAGGGTTACAGTTAGTGTTAGGGTTAAGCTTAGGGTTACTGTTAGGATTAGCGTTAGGATTTGTCTTAGGGTTACGGTTAGGATTATGTTTAACGTTCTGGTTAGTGTTAGATTAGGGGTAGGTTTAGGGTTATAGTTAGGTGAGTGAAGGTTCAAGATAGGGTTAGTGTTAGTGTTAGTGATAGGTTTAGTTTTAGGATTAGGTATAGATTATTGTTAGGGATAGGTTTAAAGTTCATTTTAAAGTCAAGTTTAGGGTTAGTGTTAGCTTTAATTTTAAGGTACTAGTTAAGTTAGTGTTAGTGTTATGGTTATAGTTAGGTTTAGGTTTAGTGTTAGGATTAGGGTTAGGTTTAGGTTTAGCTTACAGTCAGAATTTGGGTGAGGATTAGAGTTAGGCTTAGGATTAGGTTTATTTTTAGGGTTAGTGGTAGAGTAAGGGTTAGGGTTTGTTTTAGGGTTAGGGTTAAGGTTAGAGTTAAAGTGAAGGGTAGTGTTAGTGTTAGGGTTAGTGTTAGTGTTAGGGTTAGGGTTGTTGTTAGGGTTAGAGATAGATTTAGGTTTATGGTTTGTGTTAGAATTAGGGTTATGTTTAGTGTTAGGGTTAAGGTTAGGGTTAGTGTTAGGGTAAAATTATTCTTTAGGGTTAGGGTTAAGGTTAGAGTTAGTATTAGATTTAGGGTTAGGATTAGGGTTAGTTTTAGGCTTTAGATTATTTTTAGCTTTGAATTTATGATATGTGTTGGAGTTACGTTTAGGGTTATGGTTAGGATTATGATACAGTTTAGGATGAGAGTTAGAGTTAGTTTTATGGTTAGTTTTAGGTTAGTGTAAGGGTTAGGATTTGGATTAGTGTTAGGGTTAGTGTAAGGGTTAGGGTTAAGATCAGAGTAAGGTTTAGGGTTAGGGTTTGGGTTAAATTATGGTTAGGGTTAGATTTATGGTTAGGATTAAAATTAGCATTCATGTTAGATTGAGGTTTAGGATTAGGGTTAGGGTTAGGTTTAGTGTTAGTGTTAGGGTTAGGCTTAGGGTTAATGTTAGTGTTAGAGTTAGGATTAGGGTTAGAGTTAAGGTTAGGTTTAGGTTAGGGTTAGGGTTAGGAATAGGATTTGTGTTAGGGTTAGGGTAAGGATTAGAGTTAAGTTATCATTAGGTTTAGGGTTAAGGTATTTCTTAATGTTAGGGTTAGTGTTAGGGTATGATTAGTGTTAGGGATATGTTTAAGGTTAGGGTTAGTGTTAAGGATAGGGTAAGGGTTTGGGGTGGTGTTAGGTTTTGGTTAGGTTTAGGTTTTGGTTATGGTTATGGTTTAGGGTTAGGCTATGTGTTACAGTTAGGGTTAGGGTTAGTGTTGGGGTTAAAATTTTGGTTAGGGTTAGAGTTGGGTTAGTTTTAGAATTATGGTTAGTTTTAATGTTAGGGTTAGGGATAGAATTAGGGTTAGTGCAAGGTTTAAGGTTATAGTTAGGTTTATAGTTACACTTAGGTTTAGTTTTAGTTTTAGGGTTAGGGTTAGGTTTGTGTTAGTGTTAATGTTAGGGTTAGTGTTATTTTTAGGGTTAGGGTTTGTGTTGGGGTTAGGTTTACTGTTGTAGTTTGGGTTATAATAAGGGTTAGGATTAGGGTTAGATTGAGGTTAGGTTTAGGGTTAGGGTTAGGATTAGGGATAGTGTTAGGGTTAGGGTTATGGTTAGGGTTAGGATTAGTGTTTGGGTTAGTGTTAGAGTTAGGTTTAGAGATAGTTTTAGAATTAGTGTTAGGGTTAGGTTTAGGTTTAAGGTGAGGCTTAGGGTTAGTATTAGGGTAGGGTTAGGGTTATGTTTAGAGTTAATGTTAGGGTTAGTGTTAGAGTTAGGTTTACGGTTTGTGATTGGATTAGTTTTACAGTTCATCTTAGAGTTATTTTTAGTGTTGGGTTAAGTTTAGGTTTAGGTTTAGTGTTAGTGTTAGGGATAGCTTTAGGGTTAGTGTTATCATTAGATTCAGGGTTAAGGTTTATCTTGCCATTAGGGTTAGGATTAGGTTAAGGTTAGTGTTAGGGATAGAGTTTGGTTTGGGTTAGTTTTTCTGTTATGGTTAGGGTTAGGGTTAGCATTGGAGTTAGAATTTAGGTTAGGGTTAGGTTTAGGGTTAGTGTTAGGATTAGGGTTAGGTTTAATATTATGGTTAGGGTTAGAATTAGGGTTAGAGTAAATTTTAGGTTTATGGATACTTTTATGGTTACAATTAGTGTTAATTTAATGTTGAGTTTAGGGTTAGGGATAGTTTTAAGGTACAGTTAGGGTTAGTGTTAGGTTTGGGTTAGGGTTTGTGTTGGGGTTATGGTTAATGTTATAGTTTTGGTTATGATAAACTTTAGGATTAGGGTTAGAGTTAGCTTAGGTTTAGGGTTAGGGTTAGGTTTCGGGTTAGTGTTAGGGTTACAGTTAGGTTTAGGATTAGTGTTTGAATTAGGGTTAGTGTTAGGGTTAAATTAGGGTTTGGGTTAGGGTTATGGTTTTTGTTATGGTTACCGTTTGTGTTAGGTTTAGGTTAAGGGTTAGGTTTAAAGTTGTTTAGTATTAGGGTTAGGGTTAGTTTGAGGGTTAACGTTAGTGTTTGGGTTAGGATTAGAGTTAGGTTTAGGTTTACTGTTAGAGTTAGTGTTAGTTATAGTTTTGGTGTTCGGTTTAGAGTGAGGGTTAGGGTTAGGGTTACAGTTAGGGTTAGGTACAGGCTTTCGATTAGCATTAGGGTTAGCATTGCTTTAGTGTTAGAGTTAGGGTTAGGGTTAGAATTAGTTATACAATTATTGTTATGGTAGGATTAGGGCTAGGGTTTGTGTTAGTAATATTGTTAGTGTTAGGGGTAGGGTAAGTGCTAGGGTTATGGTTAGGGTTAAGATTAGAGTTCGTGTTAGGGTTAAAGTTAGGGTTAGAATTAGGGTTAAGGTTAGTGTTACGTTAGTGTTAGTGTTAGTGTTATGTAAAGGATTAGGATTAGGGTCAGGTTTAGTTAATGTTAGGGTTAGGATTAGCTTTAGGGTTAGGGTTAAGGTTGGGGTTAGGGTTATGTTTAGGGTTAGTTTAAGGTTTAGGGTTAGGTTTAGGTTTAGAGTTAACGTTTGTGTTAGGTTTAGATATAGGTTTAGAGTTAGGGTTAATGAGAGGGTTAGGTTAAGGTTATTGTTAGGTTTAGGTTTTGTGTTAGTGTTAGGGTTTGGGTTTGAGTTACAGTGAAGGTTAATATTAGGGTTAAGTTCAGGTTAGGGTTACGGTTTGGGTTCGTGTTAGGTATAGTATTAGGGTTAGTGTTATGTTTAGGTTTAGCGTGAGGGTTAGAGTTAAGGTTAGGGTTAGGGTTATTGTTAGTGTTAAGTTAGTTTTTTTGTTAGTGTCAGGGTTAGTATTAATGTTAGGGTTAGGGTTTGGATTAGTTTTAGTTTTAGGGTTAATGTTAGGGTAAGGTTTAGGTTAGGTTTAAGTTAAGGTTAGAGATAGGGTGTGGGTTAATGTTAGTGTAAGGGTTAGGTTAGTATTAGTATTAAGTTTAGGTTTAGGGATAGTGTCAGTGTTAGGTTTAGGGTTAGGATTAGGTTTAGGTTTAGGGTTAGGTTCAGTGTTAGGGTTAGGCTTAGAATTAGGTTTAGCATTAGAGTTTGGGTTGGGGTTATATTTAGGGTTTGTGTTACTGTTAGTGTTAGGTTTAGGGTTAGGGTTAGTGTGAAGGTTGGGATTAGGGTTCAGGTTAGGTTTACTTTTAGGGATATTGTTACCATTACAGTTAGGTATAGGGTTAGATTTAGGTAAGGTTTATGGTTAGGGCTAATATTGGGATTAGGAATGCATTTAGGGTTAGGGTTAGGGTTATAGTTAGGCTGAGAGTCGGTGGTAGGGTTAGTTTTAGGGTTACAGAGAGGGTTAGGGTTAGGATTACAGTTAGGGTTAACGTTAGTCTTAAGTTTAGAGTTAGGTTTAGAATTAGGTTTAGTGATAGGGTTAGCATTGAGGTAAAATTAGTGTTAACATTTGGGTTAGGGTTAGTGTTTGGTTTAGGGTTAGGTTTAGTGTTAGGGTTCATGTTACGGTTAAAGTTAGAGTTAGGGTTATGGTTAGGGCTAGTGTTAGGGTTAGGGTTAGGGTGAGGATTGGTTAGTGTTAGGGTTAGCTTTACAGGTAGTGTTAGGTTTAGTTTTGGGTTTAGGGTTAGGGTTAGTGTTAAAGTTATGGTTTGGAATAGGGTTAGTTTTAGTGTTAAGGTTAAGATTTGGGTTAGGGTTAAGTTTAGTGTTTGGGTTAGGGTTACATTTACAATTCATGTTAGTGTTAGTGTTAGGATTAGTGATGGGGTTAGGGTTAGGGTGAGTTTTAGTGTTAGGTTATTGGTTACGTCTAGGGTTAATGTTAGGGTTAGGGTTGGTGTAAGTTTTAGGTTACTTTAGGGTTACTCTTAGTGTTAGGTATAGTGTTAGGTTTAGGGTTAGTATTTGTTTTAGGTTTAGTGTTAAGTTTAGGGTTAGCTTTAGGGTTCGAGTTAGGGTTAGTGTTAGGGTTAAGGTTAGGTTTAGGGTGACTCTTAGGGTTAATGTTAGGTTTAGGGTTAGGTTTAGTGTTACGGTTATGTTTAGGGTTACAGTTACTGTTAGGGATAGGGTTAGGTTAAAGTTAGGGTTTGGATTAGGGTTATGGTTACAATTTGTGTGTTAGTGTTAGGGTTAGGGTTAGGTTTAGGTTTAGTGTTATGATTATGTTTAGTGTTAGGTTAAGTTTAGGGTTTGTGTTAGGATTAAAGTTAGGGTTATGGTTATGGTAATGGTTGTGGTTAAAGTAAGGATTATGGTTAGGTATAGGGATAAGCTTAGTGTTACATTAGGGTTAGGATTAAATTTAGGGTTAGTGTTAGTTTTAAGTTAGGGTTAGTTTTAGGTTTAGGTTTAGGTTTATCGTTAGAGTTAGGGTGAGGGTTAGGAAAAGTGATAGGTTTAGGTTTAGGGTTAGGATTAGTGTTAGGGTTAGGGTGAGGTTTAGTGTTAGGGTTAGTGTTAGAATAAGGGTTAGTGTTAGGGTTAGTGTGATTTTTAGCGTTAGGGTTAGGTTTCGTGTTTGGGTTAGGATAAGGGTTAGTGTTAAGTGTAGGGTTAGGGTTGGGGTTAGTGATAGGATTAGGGATTGGGTTAGTGTTAGGGATAGTGTTAGTGCTACATTTAGGCTAAGGGTTAAGTTTAGGGTTCGTGTTAGGGTTAGAGTTAGATTTAGTGTTAGGGTTAGGATGAAATGGTTTGTGATATGGTTAGTGTTAGGTTTAGGGTAAGTGTTGGGTTAGAGATAGTGTTAGAGTTAGGTTAAGGTTAGGGTTATGGTTAGAGTTAGGTTTTGTGTAACTGTTAGGGTTAGTGTTGGGGTTAGTGTTAGTGTTAGGGTTAAATTTAGTGTTAGGATTAGGTTTTGGTTTAGGGTTAGGTTAAGGTCTAGGATTAGGTTTAGGGTTAGGGTAAAATTAGGGTTAGGATTTATGTTAGTGTTAGAGTTAGGTTTAGTTGTAGGGTTAGGGTTAGGATTTCTGTTTGGGTTACCATTATGTTTAGGTTTAGAGTTAGAGTTATGGTTTAAATTAACTTTAGTCTTAGGATTAGTGTTAGGATAGGTTTGGGTTAGTGTTAGTTTTAAGGTTAGTGTTAGTGTTAGGGTTAGGGTTAGGTTTTAGTTTAGTGTTAGGTTTAGAGTTAGGGTTAGGGTTAGGGTTTGTTTAGGGTTAGTGTTAGTGTAAGGGTTTGTGTTAGGTTTAGGCTTAGATTTATTTAAGTTTTACGTTTACGGTTTGGGTTAGGGTTAGGTTTAGTGTTAGGATGAGGGTTAGGGTTAGTTTTTGTGTTAGCATTAGTGTTTGAGTTATGGTTACACTTATGTTTTGGGTGATTTTGAGTTTTAGAGTTGGGGTTAATATTTGTTTTACAGATAGTGTTATTATGAGGATTAGGTTTAGGGTTAGGTTTATGGTTATTGTTAAGGTTAGGATTAGGCTTAAGTTTAGGGTAAGGTTTAAAGTTAGGGTTAGGTTTAATGTTAGGGTTAGGTTAGGATTAGGGTTTCTCTTAGGATTAGGGTTAGTGTCGGTTTATGGTTAGTGATAGGGTTAGGGTTAGGTTTTCTCTTACAGTTAGTGTTATGGTTATGGCTAGAGTTAGGGTAAGTGTTCTGGTTAGGGTAAGGTTTAGGATTAGGTTAAAGATTAGGGTTCAGGTTAGTTTTAAGGTTAGGTTTAGGGTTAGAGTTAGGGTTAGTGTTAGGGTTAGTGTTATGTTTAAGTTTAGAGTAAGTGTTAGGTTAGGTTTATGGGTAGGATTAGGGATAAAGTTAGGGTTAGTGTTAGTGTTAGGGTTTGCATTAGGGTTAGTGTTAGGGTTAAAATTACTATTAGGGATAGGGTTTGTGTTTGGGTTAGTTTTAGGGTTAGCATTAGGTTTAGAATTAGTGATAGGGTTAGGGTTAAGGTTAGTTTTAGTGTTAGGGTTTGGGTTCATGTTAGGGTTATGCTTAAATGTAGTGTTAGTGTTAGAGTTAGGGTTAGGGTTAGGTTTAGCAATTGTGTTAGGGTTAGGGATAGGTTTAGAGTTAGGGTTAGGGTTAGGGTTAGGGTTAGTGTTAGGTGTAACGCCAGGATTCGTGTTAGGGTTTTTTTGGGGTTTGCATTAGTGTTAGATTTAGGATTTGAGTTAGTATTAGGTTTAGGGTTTGTGATAGGGTTAGTGTTAGGGTTAGTATTAGGTTTAGGATTAGTCATAGGGCTAGGGTTAGGGTTAGGTTTAGTTTTAGTGTTAGGGTTAGGGTTAGTGTTCTGTTAGGGTTATGTTTAGTGATAGGGTTTGTGTTAGGTTAAGGTGAGTAATAGGTTTTGTGTTATGTTTAGGTTTAAGGTAAGTGTTAGATTAGGTTTAGGGTTAGTATTAGGTTTAGGATTAGTCATAGGGCTAGGGTTAGGGTTAGGTTTAGTTTTAGTGTTAGGGTTAGGTTTAGTGTTCTGTTAGGGTTATGTTTAGTGATAGGGTTTGTGTTAGGTTAAGGTGAGTAATAGGGTTTGTGTTACGTTTAGGTTTAAGGTAAGTGTTAGATTAGGTTTAGGGTTAGCATTAGGTTTAGGTTTAGGGTTAGAGTTAGGTTTAGCCTTAGTGTTAGGATTAGGGTTATTTTTATGTTAAGTGATAGATTTAGGGTTAGTGTTACATTTAGGCTTATGGTCAGTGTTAGGTTTTGTCTTAGGATTAGTGTTATGGCTAAGGTTAAAGTTAGGGTTAGTGTTCAGGTTAGAGTAAGTTTTAGGATTTGGTTAAGGGTTAGTGTTAGGTTTTTGTTAGGTTTACTTTTACGGACAAGTTTAGGGTGAGTGTTAGTGTTAGGGTTTTTGTTAATGTTAGGGTTATGATAAGGGTTAGTGTTAGGGTTATGGTTAGGTTTAGGGTTAGGTATAGTGTTAGGTTTGGGAATAGTTTTAGGATTAGTGTTAGGGTTAGATTTAGGTTTAGTGTTATGGATATGGTTAGGGTTAGGGTTAGGGTTAGGTTTGGGGTTAGGTTTCATGTTAGTGTACGGATTAGGGTTAGGATTAGTGTTAGTGTTAGGGTTAGGTTTTCAGGTAGGGTTGGTCTTATGATTAGGGTTAGGGCTAGAGTTACGGTTAAGATTACGGTTTTGATTAGGGTTAGTGTTAGTGTTAAACTTTGTGTTAAATTTAGTTTTAGGGTTAGTGTTGGGGTTAGGTTAATTGTTACGGTTATTGTTAGGTTTGAGGTTAGGGATAAGTTTAGGGTTCGTGTTAGAGTTAGTGTTAGGGTTCATGTTAGGGATGGTTTTAGTATAAGTGTTAGGATTATGGTTAGGTTTAGTTTGGGGTTAGGGTTATGGTTAGGTTTAAGGATAGTGTTAGGGTTATGGTTAGGTTTAAAATTAGGGTTAGGGTTAGGGTTAGGGTTATATTTATGGTTAGGTTTAATGATAGGTTTAGTGTTAGGGTTAGCATTATGGTTAGGTTTTGGCTTAGAGTTATGGTTGGCATTAGGCTTAGGGTTAGTGTTAGTTTTAGGTTTAGTGTTACATTGAGGGTTAGTATTAGTGTTAGGATTAGGGTTAGGGTTACAATTAGTGTTGGTTTAGTATTAGGTTTAGAGTTAGTGTTAGTGTTAGGGTTATGCCTAGGGTTAGTTTTAAGGTTAGGGTTAGAGTTACTGTTACGGTTCAAGTTTGTGTTAGGGTTTAGGTTATAATTTGAGTTAGGGTAGCGTTAGTGTTAGGGTTAGGGTTAGGCTTAAGGTTAGGGTTAGTTTAGAGTTCAGGTAAGGGTTTGTGTTAGGGTTAGATTTAGGGTTAGGTTTAGGGTTAGTGTTAGGATTTGTGTTAGGTTTAGTGTTAATGTAAGTTTTAGGGTTAGGATTAGAATTAGAGTTAGGGTTAGGGTTAAATTAGGTTTAGAATTAGTGTTAGAATTAGGGTTAGATTTATTGTTAGAGTTAATGTTTGGGTTCGGGTTATGGTTAGGGTTAGTGTTAGGGTTAGCATTAAGTTTAGGTGTAGGTTTAGTGTTTGTGTTAGTGTTAGGGTTAGTGTTTGGTTTAGGGTTATGGATAGGATTAGGTTAGGGTTAGGATTAAAATTTGAGTTAGTGTTTGCTTAGTGTTAGGGTTAGGGTAAGGTTTAGGTTTAGGGATAAGATTAGGGTTAGGTTTAGTGTTAGGTTTAGTTTTAGGATTAGGGATAGTGTTAGGTTTAGTGTTTAAATAAAGGTCAGGTTTAGGGTTAGTTTTAGGGTTAGGGTAAGGTTTAGGGTTAGGGATAGAATTAGGGTTAGGTATAGTGTTAGATTTAGTTTTAGAATTAGCTTTAGTGTTAGGTTTAGTGTTTAAGTTAAGGTTAGGTTTAGGGTTAGTGTTAGGGTTCTCTTAGTGTTAGGGTTATGGTTACAGTCAGGATTAAGGAGAGGGTTAGGTTTAGTGTTAGGGTTAGTGTTAGGATTATGGTTAGGGTTACAGTTAAGGTTAGTGTTAAGTTTAGGTTAGTGTATATTAGGGTTAGAGTTAGGGTTAGAGTTAGTGTTAGGTTTACAATTAGGATTAGGGTTTTGTTTAAGGTTAGTGTTAGTGTTAGGTTTTGCATTAGAGTTAGTGTTAGGGTTAACGTTTCAATTAGGGTTAGGGTTAGTGTTACTGTTAGGGTTAGCCTTAGGGTTAGTGTTAGTGTTAGTGTTAGGGTTAGGGTTAGCGTTAGGGTTAGTGCTGGGTTAGTGTAAGGGTTAGGATTACGGTTAGTGTTAGTGTTAGGGTTAGTGTTATGGTAAGTGTTTGGGTTAGTGTTATGGTTATGGTTAGAGTGTTTTAGGGTTAGGATTAAGGTTAGGGTTAAGGTTAGTTTTAACGTTACTGTTGGAGTTTGGATTAGGGTTAGGGTTAGGGTTATGTCTAAGTTAGGATTTGGGTTAGGGTTAGGGTTAGGGATATGTTAGGGTTAGGATTAGGGTTAAGGTTTTTTTTAGGGTTAGATTTAGGCTAATGGTTTAGAGTTAGTTTTAGGGTTATATTTAGGGTTAGGTTTAAATTTAGTTTTAGGGTTAGGTTTAGGTTTAGGTTAAGATTAGGGTTAAGAATAAGTTACGGTTAGTGTTATGGTTAGGGTTAGAGTTAGGTTTGTTTTAAGATTTGTGTTAGCATTAGGGTTAGGTTTAGAGTTACTATTACAGATATCATTAGGGTTAGAGTTAGGGTATGCATTAGGGTGAGGGTTAGTGTTAGGGTTAGGGTTTGGGTTAAGGTTAGGGTTTGTGTTAGGGTTTATGTTACATTTCGGGTTAGGTTTATGTTTAGCAATTAGGATTACGGTTAGGATTAGCAATAAGGTTTGATTTTGACTATGGGTTAGTGTTAGGTTAGGGTTAGCTTAGGTTTAGGGTTAGGGTTAGAGTTAGGGTCAGGGTTAAGTTTTTGTTAGGATTAACTTTAAGTTTAGGATTTATGTTACAGTTAGTGTTTGGGTTAGGTTTCGGGTCAGGGTTAAGGTTAGTTTTATAATTAGGATTAGGGTTTGGTTTAGGGTTCGGTTAGGTTTAGGGTTAGGGTTAGATGAGAGTTAGGGTTAGCTTTTTGTTACATTAGGGTTAATGTTAAAGTTAGTGATAGGGGTAGTGTTAGGGGTAGGGTTATGTTTAATGTTAGGGTGTGGGTTATGGTTCCTGTAAGGGTTAATGTTAGTGTTAGGTTTAGTGTTCATGTTAATGTAAGAATTAGGGTTAGGATTAGGTTTACTGTTAGTGTTAGCTTTAGGTTTAGTGTTAAGTTTTAGGGTTAAGATTTGTGTTTGTTTAGGTTTAGTGTTTGTGTTAGGGTTGAGTTTACTGTTAGTGTTAGGGTTAGTGTTAGGGTTATGTTTAGGATTAAGATTACGGTTGGTGTTAGGGTTAAGGTTAGGGTATGCTTTATGTTTAGAGTTAGGATTAGTGTTATAGTTAGGGTTACGTTTAGGGTTAGGTTTAGTGTTAGGGTTATGGTTAGGGTTAGTGTTAGGTTTAGGGTTAGGGTTAGGGTTAGGTTGAGCGTTAGATTTAGGTTTAGGCTTAAGGTTATTATTAGGGTTTGGATTAATATTAGGGTTAGGTTTTGTGTTAGGGTTAGGTTAATGTTAAGTTTAGGGTTAGTGTTAGGGTTAAGATAAGGTTCAGGATTAGGGTTAGGGTTAGAGTTAGCATTAGGATTAGGTAGGTTAAGATAGTGTTAAGTTAAGGCTATGTTTAGCGTTAGGGTTATAGTTAGGTTAGGTTTAGAGGTAAGGTAGGCTCAAGGTTCATTTAGCGTTATGGTTAGGGTTTGAGTTAGGATTTGTGTTAGTGTAATTGTTAGGGTTAGTGTTAGGGTTAGGTTTAGGTTTAGGGATAGGGTAAGTGTTAGGGTTATTGTTAAGGTAAGAGTAAGTGTTAGGTTTAAGATTATTGTTAGGGTTATTGTAAGGGTTAGGGTTAGGTTAAGGGTGAGGGGTACGGTTAGGGTTAGGGTTAGAGTTACAGGTGGTATTAGTGTTAGAGTTACAGTTAGGGTTAGGATGAGTGAAAAATTTAGGGTTAGGTTAGGATTAGAATTAGTGTTATGGTTATGGTTAGGGTTATGTTTAGAGTTAGTGTTAGGTTTAGGGTTAGGGTTAGGGTTACACTTAGGTTTTGGATATAGGTTAGATTTAGGTTTAGGAAAATGTTAGGTTAAGGGTTATGTTTAGGCTTAGGGTTATGGTTAGGTTAACGTTAGGTTTAGGGTTAGTGTTAGGGTTAGTATTAGGGTTAGTATTAGTTTTAGGGTTAGTTTTAGGGTTAGTGTAAGGGTTAGGGTTAGGGTTAGGGTTTATGTTAGTCTTCAGTTTAGAGTTAGGGTAAGGGATAAGGTTAGGTTTAGAGTTATGGTGAGTGTTAGGCTTAGGGTTAGTGTTAAGTTTAAAGTAAGTGTTAGGGTTAGGATTATTGTTAGGCTTATTTCAAGGGTTAGGGTTAGAGTTAGATTTTAGGGTAATTTTAGGGTTTAGTGATAGGTAAGGGTTCAGG
Organism: Marmota marmota marmota; assembly: GCF_001458135.2. NCBI lineage: Eukaryota > Metazoa > Chordata > Mammalia > Rodentia > Sciuridae > Marmota > Marmota marmota. Next base: position 20,181 of record NW_026001656.1, on the reverse strand, counting down.
TTAGTGTTAGACTTAGTGTTAGGTTAACAGTTACTCTTAGTATTAGTGTTAGGGTTAGGAATTATACTAGGGTTAGGGTTTGGTTAGGGTTAGGGTTACAGTTTCATTTAGGATTCGGGTTAGGATTATGGTTAGCATTAAGTTAGGGTTAGGGGTATGGTTAGGGTTTGTGTTAGTGTTTGATTTAGGGTTATGGTTAGGTTTAGTGTTAGTGTTAGGGTTAAGGTAAGTGTTAAGATTAGTTTTAGGGTTAAGATTAGGGTAGAGTTAGAGTTTGGATAGGGTTAGTGTTAGCATTAATTTTAGATTTTGTTATGGTTACTGTTGTGGTTTGTGTTAGGGTTACGATTAGTCTTAGGGTTAGGGTAACTCTTACGGTAAAAGTTAGTGTTAGGGTTAGTGTTAGTGTAGTGTTTAGGTTAGGGTTAAGGTTCAGGTTCGGTTTAGGGTTAAGGTTAGGTTTAGTTTTAGTGTTAGGGTGTGTGTGTGTGTGTGTGTGTGTGTGTGTGTTTGTGTTTGTTAGGGTTAGGGTTAGTGTTATGGTAAGAGTTAGGGTTAGTTTTATGATTACTGTTAAATTTTGTGTTAGGTTTAGGTTTAAGGTTAGGGTTAGTCTTAGGGTTAAGGTTAAGGTTAATTTTAGGGTTAGGTTTAGTTTTAGGTTTAGGTTATTTTTAGGGTTAAGAATAGTTTACGGTTATTGTTTTGGTTATGTTTAGGGTTAGGTTAGTGTTTGGATTAGAGTTAGGTTTAAAGATTTTGTTAGGGTTAGGTTTAGGGTTAGTGTTAGGCTTTTGGTTATGGTTATGGTTAGTGTTAGGGTTAGTGTTAGTCTTTGGGTTAGGGTTAGGGTTATCTTTAGGGTTAACATTAGGGTTAGGGTTTGTGTTACGGTTAATGTTATGTTTCAGTTAGTGTTAGGTTAGTGTTACATTAGGGTTTGTGTTAAAGTTAGTGTTAGGGGTAGGGTTAGGGGTAAGTTAATGGTTAATTTTAGGGTTAGGGATATGGTTACAGTTAACGTTAGTGTTAGGGTTAAGTTTATTGTTTGTGTTAGGGTAAGGGTTAGGGTTAGGGTTACTTTAAGTGTTAGCTTTAGGTTTAGGGTTAAGGTTTAGGGTTAAGGTTTGTGTGTGTTAAGGTTTAGGGTTTGTATTAGGGTTGGAGTTAGTGTTAGGATTAGGGTTAGAGTTAGGGTAGTGTTAGGGTTTGCATTAGGTTTAATGTTAGGGTTAGGTTTATGGTTACAGTTAGGATTAGTTTTATAGTTAGGGTTAGGGTTAGGGTTAGGTTTAGTGTTAGGGTTACAGTTAGGCTTAGTGTTAGGTTTAGGGTTATGGTTAGGGTTAGAGTTAGGTTTAGGCTTAGGGTTATTATTAGAATTTGGGTTAATGTTAAGGATATATTTTGTGTTAGGGTTAGGTTAATATTAAGTTTAGGGTTAATGTTAGTGTTAAAATAATGGTTAGGATTAGGGTTAGGTTTAGTGTTAGTGTTAGAATTAGAGTTTGTGCTAGGGTTCATGTTAAGGTGTTAGTTTTATGGTTAGGGTTAGGGTTAGGTTTGTGTTAAGGTTAGGGTTATTGTTAATTACACTTTTAGGGTTAGGTATAGGTATAGAGTTAGTGTTAGTGTTAGGTATATGGTTATGGTTAGGATTGTGTTTAGATTTAGCTTTAGGGTTAGGGTTAGGGTTAGAGGTAGGGTTAGGGTTAGAGTTAAGTTTAGGGTTAGTGTTAGGATTAGGGTTAAGATTAGGTTAGGTTTAGGTTTAGAGTTAGGGTTTGTGTTCAGCTTAGGGTTATTTTTAGGGTTAAGATTAGTGTTATGGTTATGGTTAGGTTTAGGGAAGGGTTAGTGTTAATGTTAGGGTTAGGGTTTCGATTTGTGTTAGGGTTAGGCTTAGGATTAAGCTTACTGTTACATTAGGGTTAGGATTAAAGGTAGGTTAGGGTTAGAGATTGTGTTATGGTTAAGGTTAGTATTAGGGTTATGGTTTGGGTTGTGTTTAGGGTTAGGGTTTGAGTTAGCTTTAGAGTTAGTTTTAGTGTTAGGTTATGGTTAGAGTAGGGTTTAAGTTACAGATAGGGTTAATATTAGCATTAGGGCTATAGTTATGGTTAGTGTTAGGTGTAGGGTTAGGTTAGGGGTAGGTTTAGGGTTATTGATAGGGTTAGTCTTAGGGTTAGGTTTTGGAATATGGTTATGGTTAGGATTACAGTTAGGGACTTTTTTCCTTGATTCTGCCTAAGGCAACATCAAGAGGGAACAAAAAATACAGAGAGCACTGAGAACTAATTCATTGTGTCAAGTTTCAACCATTTAGCACTAACCATGTTTGATTTAGAATTGCAACTGCATGTGTCCCTATAGAGGGAAACAAAATGAAATTTAAAAATTCAAAGTGTTCCTGCAAATGAATGTTTCAACATAGAAGAATGCAATTTGAAGGGGCAACTGTGTCCTGAGTACCGATCATTCCTGCCATGTATCAACAAGTTCCGCTGAAGAAAGTTGTAATTGTCCAGTTGCACTTGGCCCCCAAAAGTTTGTTCTTCTAGTTTGAAGTGCTCATTTCCAGGAACTTTGAAATATTAGGTTTCACTTCATTTTCCCATTTAAGGTTACAAGCAATTGGAACTCTACATCAAACATGGTTTGTGCTAGCTGCTTGAGACATGACATACTAAATTAGTTTTCAGATCGCTCTTTATGCTTTCTTCACTTTTGAAGTAGTCCTAAGCAGAGGCATGGAAAAAAAAAAACACTTTCATTTGAAATCATTTGCCAAGCTTCCACAGAATTCCGAGTTTCGTGAAATCCCAGCAATTTTTTTTTCACCCAAACTTGATGATATGTTCCAGGGATCATCTGTACACCAGCTGCACATGGCTCCCCAAATTTCGTACTTCTAGGTTACAGCTTTCGTTTGCAGGTACACTTTGAATTTTTAGGTATTACTTCATTTTCCTCTATACATATACTCCCAGTTGAAACTTTAAATGAAACACATTTTCTGCTAGCTGCTTGAAATTTTACCCAATGAATTAGTTCTCAGAGTGCTCTCTATGCTTTGTTCCCTCTTGAAGTAGCCCATAGAAGAAGCAGGGAAAAAAAAACAATTTCATTTGAAAGCTTTTGTCAAGCTTCCACAGAACTCCGAGTTTCCTGAAATCCCAGCAAATATTTATTCACTTGATCTTGATGATACTTGGTGGTAAAGATCGGTACTCCAGTCTCATTTGGCCTCCCAAATTTTGATCTTCTAGGTTGAAGCATTCTTTTGCTGGAACACTTTGAAATTTTAGGCTTCACTCTGTTATTCCCTATAGGGAAAAGATGCAGCAGGAACTCTAAATCAAACACGGTTTGTGCTAGCTGCTTGAAATGTGACACATTCAGTTAGATGTCAGTGCACTCTCTAAGTTTTGTTCCCTCTTGCAGTAGCTCTAAGCAGAGGCATGGAAAAAAAATGCTTTCATTTGAAAGCCTTTGGCAAGCTTCCACAGAACCCCATGTTTCCTGAAATTCCAGCAGGAATCTTTTCACTGGATCTTGATCATACTTGGTGGTAATGATTGGTACTCCAGTTGAAATTGGCCCCCCAAATTTTGTTCTTTTAGTTTGAAGCATTCGTTTGCAGGAACAGTTTGAATTATTAGGTTTCACTTTGTTTTCCCCTATAGAGATAGATGCTTTTGGAACTCCAAATCAAACACGGTTTGTGCCAGCTGCTTGAAACTTTACAAACTAAATTAGTTCTCAGTGCACTCTCTATATTTTGTTCCCTCTTGAAGTAGCCCCAAGGTGAGGCAGAGAAAAAACAATTTTATTTGAAAGTGTTTGCCAAGCTTCCACAGAACTCCGAGTTTCCTGAAATCCCATCAAATATTTTTTTCCCTGAACTTGTTGATAGGTTCCAGAAAACATCTGTACTCCAGCCACACTTGGCTCCCCAAATTTCGTACTTCTAGGTAAAAGCGTTCCTTTGCAGGAACACTTTGAAATTTTAGGTTTTCCTTCGTTTTCCCCTATAGGGAGAGATGCAGTTGGAACTCTAAATCAAACACGGTTTGTGCTAGCTGCTTGAAAATTGACAAACTGAATTGATTCTCAGTGGGATTTCTAAGTTTTGTTTCCTCTTGCAGTAGCTCTAAGCAGAGGCAAAGAAAAATCACTTTCATTTGAAAGCATTTGCAAAGCTTCCACAGGAGTCCGAGTTTCCTGAAATCCTAGGAATTTTTCACCTAATCTTGATGATACTTGGTAGTCATGATCGGCACTCCAGCTGCACTTGGCTCCCGAAATTTCGTTCTTCTATGTTAACGCGTTCCTGCAAAGGAACGGTTTGAAGTTTGAGGTTTCACTTCGTTTTTCCATATAGCGAGAAATGCAGTTGAAATAAAACACCGTTTGTCCTAGCTGCTTGAATCGTGACACACTGAATTAGTTCTCAGTGCATGCTCTAGGCTTTGTTCCCTCTTGAAGTAGCCCGAAGGAGAGGCAGAAAAGAAACAATTTCATTTGAAAGCCTTTGCCAAGTTTCCACAGAACTCCAAGTTTACTGAAATCCTTGCAAATATTTTTTCACCCGAACTTGATGATACTTGGCGGTAAAGATTGTTACTCCAGTCGTACTTGGACCCCCAAATTTCCTTCTACTAGGTTGAAGCATTCCTTTGCAGGAACAGTTTGAATTTTTAGGTTTCACTTCGTTTTCCTCTATAGGTATACTCCCAGTTGGAACTCTAAATCAAACACAGTTTGTCCTAGCTGCTTGTAACTTGAAAAACTGAATTAGATCTCAGTGCATGCTCCATGCTTTGTTCCTTCTTGTAGTGGCTCAAAGGACAGGCAGGAAAAAAAATAATTTCATTTGGAAGCGTTTTCCAAGCGTCCACAAAACTTCAAGTTTCCTGAAATCCCAGCAAATATTTTTTTCACCCGGTCTTTTTGATACTTGGACATAATGATAGGTACTCCAGTCACACGTGGGCTCCCAAATTTCAATCTTCTAGTTTGAAGCATTTCTTTGCAGGAACACTTTGAAATTTTAGGTTTTACTTCTTTTGCCTGTATACAGATAGATGCAGTTGGAACTCTATATCAAACATGGTTTGTGTTAGCTACTTGAAACTTGAATACTGAATTAGTTCTCAGTGCACTCTCTATGCTTTGTTGCCTCTTGAAGTAGCACAAAGGAGAGTCAGGAAAAAAATAATTTCATTTGAAAGCGTTTTCCAAGCGTCCACAAAACTTCAAGTTTCCTGAAATCCCAGCAAATATTTTTCAACCGATCTTGATGATATTTGGCAGTAATCATCGGTACTCTAGTCTCACTTGGCCACCCCAAATTCTGTTTATCTAGGTTGAAGCATTCGTTTGCAGTGACACTTTGAAATTTATGGTTTCACTTCAATTTCCCCTAGAGGGATAGATGCAGTTGGAACTCTAAATCAGACACGGTTTCTGCTATCTGCTTGAAATTTCAAACACTGAATTAGTTCTCAGTGGGCTCTCTATGCTTTGTTCCCTCTTCAAGTAGCCCAAAGCAGAGGCTGGGATAACACACTTACCTTTGAAAGCTTTTGCCAAGGTTCCACAGAACTCTAAGATCAATGAATCTCAGCAAATATTTTTTTCACCAGATCTTGTTGATACTGGGCAGGAATGATTGGTATTGTGGTCGCACTTGGCCCCACAAATTTTGTTCCTGTAGGTTGAAGCATTCATTTGCAGCAACACTTAGAAATTTTAGGTTTCACTTCATTTTCCCCTAAACAGATATATGCAGTTGGAACTCTAAATCAAACACGTTTTGTGTTAGATGCTTGAAACTTAACACACTGAATTAGTTCTAGGCTTTGTTCCATCTTGAAGTAGCCCAAAGGAGAGGCAGGACAAAAACAATTTCATTTGAAAGTGTTTGTTAAGCTTCCCCAGAAGTGTGAGTTTACTAAAATCTCAGCAAATATTTTTTCACCCAATCTTGTTGATACATTCCAGAAATCATCAGTACTCCAGCCACCCTTGGCTCCCCAAATTTCGTACTTCTAGGTTAAAGCATTCATTTGCAGGAATGCTTTTAATTTTTAGGTTTCACTTCATTTTTTTCCAATAAATGTATGCCCAGTTGGATATCTAAATCCAACATTGTTTCTGCTAGCTGCTTGAAATTTGACACACTTAGTTAGTTCTCAGTGCGCTCTCTATGCTTTGTTCCCTCTTGAAGTAGCCTGAAGGAGAGGCACTTGTCAAACAAGGAAAAATCACTTTCGTTTGAAGGCGTTTTCCAAGCATCCCCAGAACTCCAAGTTGCCTGAAATCCCAGCAAATATTTTTACACCCTATCTCGATGATACTTGGCAGCAATGATAGGTACTCCAGTCACACTTGGCTCCCCAAATTTCGTACTTCTAGGTTGAGAGTTCCTTTGCAGGAAAGCTTTCAATTCTTAGGTTTCACTTCGTTTCCCCCTATACGTATACTCCCAGTTGGAATTCCAAATCAAATACGGATTGTGCTAGCTGCTTGAAACTTGAAACTCTGAGTTAGCTCTCAGTGCACTCTCTATGCTTTGTTCCCTCTTGAAGTAACCCAAGGGAGAGGCAGGGAAAGAACAATTTCATTTGAAAGCGTTTGGCAAGCTTCCACAGAACTCCGAGTTTCCTGAATTCCCAGCAAATATTTTTTTTCACACCATCTTGATGATACTTGGTGGAAATGATTGGTACTCCAGTCAAACTTAGCCTCCCAAATTTAGTTCTTCTAGGTTGAGGCATTCCTTTGAAGGAATAGTTTGAACTTTTAGGTTTCACTTTTCTTTCCACTATAGGGAGAGATGCATTTGGAACTCTAAATCAAACACAGTTTTTGCTAGCTACTTGAAACTTGACACACTGAATTATTTCTCAATGTGCCCTCTGTGCTTTGTTCTCTCTTGGACTAGCCTAAACGAGAGGCAGGAAAAAACCAATTTCATTTGTAAGCATTTGCCAAGCTTCCACAAAACTCCGTGTTTACTGAAATCCCAGCAATTTTTTTTTCACTTTATCTTTTGGATACTTGGTCGTAATGTTTGGTACTCAAGTCACACTTGGCCCCACAAATATCGTACTTCTAGTTTAAAGGGTTCTTTGGCAGGAAAACTTTGAATTTTTAGGTTTTACTTCCTTTTCCCCTATAGGTAAACTCCCAGTTGGGACTCTAAATCAGACATGGTGTGTGCTAGCTGCTTGAAACTTGACACACTCAATTAGTTCTCAGTGAGAACTCTATGCTTTGTTCCCTCTTGAAGTAGTCCTAAGCAAGAGGCACTTATGAGTCAAAGAAAAATTTCTTTCATTTGAAAGCATTTGCCAAGCTTCCACAGAACTCCGAGTTTATTGAAATCCCAGCAAATATTTTTTCCACCGATCTTTATTATATGTGGTAGTAATTATTGGTTTTGCAGTGGCACTTTGTCCCCCAAATTTCGTTCTCCTGTATTGAAGCATTCCTTTGCAGGAACATTTTGAAACTTTAGGTTTCACTTCATTTTCCCCTACTGGGATAGATGCAGTTGGAACAATAAATTAATCACGGTTTGTGCAAGCTGCCTGAAACTTGACATGCTCAATTACTTCTCAGAGAGTTCTCTATGCTTTGTTCCCTCTTGCAGTAGCCTTAAGCCAAGGCACTTGTCAGTCAAGGAAATATAACTTTCATTTGAAAGCATTTGTGAAGCTTCCACAGAACTCCAAATTTACTGAAATCTCAGCCAATATTTTTACACCTGATATTTTTCATACATGTCAGGAATGATCAGTATTGCAGTAGCACTTGCCCCCCCCCCCAATTTCATTCTTTTAGGTTGAAGCATTCGTTCGCAGGAACAGTTTGAATTTTTATGTTACACTTCATTTTCCTCTATAGGGAGAGTTGCCCTTCGAAGTCTAAATCAAACATAGTTTCTGCAAGCTGCTTGAAATTTCACATACTGAATTAGTTCTCAGTGAGCTCCCGAGGCTTTGTTCCTTCTTCAAGTAGCCTGAAGGAGAGGCAAGGCAAAAAACAATTTTATTTAAAAGCTTTGGACAAGCTTCCACAGAACTGCGAGTTTACTGAAATTCTAGCAAATATTTTTTCACCCCACCTCAATGACACTTTGAGGGAAAGATCAGTACTCCAGTCGCACCTGGACCCACAAATTTAGTTCTTCTATGTAAAAGCATTCGTTTGCAGGAATAGTTTGAATTTTTAGGTTTCACTTCATTTTCCTCTATAGGGGGAGATGCTGTTGGAACTCTAAATCAAACACGGTTTGTGCTAGCTGCTTGAAACTTCACAAACTAAATTAGATCTCAGTGCACTCTCTATTCTTTGTTCCCTCTTGAATTAGCCCATAGAAGAAGCAGGGAAAAAAAAACAATTTCATTTGAAACTTTTGTCAAGCTTCCACAGAACTCCGATTTTCCTGAAATCCCATCAAATATTTGTTTCACCGATCTTGTTGATAATTTCCAGGAATCATCTGTACTCCAACCGCACTTGGCTCCCCAAATTTTGTACTTCTAGATTAAAGCGTTCGTTTGTAGGAACACTTTGTATTGTTAGGTTTCACTTCGTTTTCCTCTATAGGGAGAGATGCAGTTGGAACTCTAAATCAAACATGGTTTGTGCTAGCTGCTTGAAACTTGACAAACTGAATTAGTTCTCAGTGCACTTTCTAAATTTTGTTCCCTCTCACAGTAGCTCTAAGCAGAGGCAAGGGAAAATCACTTTCATTTGAATGCATTTGCAAAGCTTCCCCAGAAGTCCGAGTTTCCTGAAATCCCAGCAAATATTTTTTCACCCGAACGTGATGATACATTCCAGGAATCACCTGTATTCCAGCTGCACTTGGCTACCCAAATTTTGTACTTTTAGGTTAAAGCGTTTGTTTGCAGGAACACTTTGAATTTTTAGGTTTCACTTTGTTTCCCCTATAGGTATACTCACAGTTGGAACTCTAAATAAAACACGGTTTCTGATAGCTGCTTGAAATTTGACACACTGTATTAGTTCTCAGAGCACTCTCTAAAAGCTTTGTTCCCTCTTGAAGCATCCCTAAGCAGAGGCAAGGAAGAAAAAACACTTATATTTGAAAGCATTTGCCAAGCTTCCCCAGAACACTGATATTCCTGAAATCCCAGCAAATATTTTTTCACCTGATCTTGATGACACTTGGGGGTAAAGATCAGTACTGTATTCTCACTCCCCCCTCCCAATTTAGATCTTCTAGGTTGAAGTGTTCCTTTGCAGGAACACCTTGAAATTTTAGATTTCACTTTGTTTTCCCCTATAGGGAGTAGAGGCATTGGGCACTCTAAATCAAACACAGTTTGTGCTAGCTGCTAGAAACTTGACAGAATCAATTAGTTGTCAGTGTTCTCTCTATGTTTTGTTCAGTCTTTCAGTAGCTCTAAGCAGAGGCAAGGAAAAATCACTTTCATTTGAAAGCCTTTGCCATACTTCCACAGAACTCTGAGTTTCCTGAAATCCCAGCAAATATTTTTTCACCTGATCTGATGATACTTGGTGGTAAATATCAGAACTTCAGCTGCACTTGGCTCCCCAAATTTCGTTCTTCTAGATTAACACGTTCGTTTTCAGGAACAGTTTGAATTTTGAGGTTTCAATTCGTTTGCCTCTATAGGGAGAGATGCAGTGGAAATCAAACACGGTTTGTGCTAGCTGTTTAAAATGTGACACACTGAATTAGTTCTCAGTGAGTGTTCTATGCTTTGTTTCTTCTTGTAGTAGCCCAAAGGAGAGGCAGGGAAAAAATAATTTCATTTGAAAGCATTTTTCAAGCGTCCATAGAACTCCAAGTTTACTGAAATCCCAGCAAATATTTTCACCAAATCTTTTTGATACTTGGACATAATGATTGGGTACTCCAGTCCCACTTGAGCCCCCAAATTTCGATCTTCTAGGTTGAAGCGTTCCTTTGCAGGAACACGTTGAAATTTTAGGTTGCACTTTGTTTTCCCATATTGGAATAGATGCTTTTGGAACTCTAAATCAAACATGGTTTGTGCTAGCTGCTTGAAACTTTACAAACTAAATTAGTTCTCAGTGCACTCTCTATGCTTTCTTCCCTCTTGAAGTAGATGGAAGGAGAGGCAGTGAAAAAACAATTTTATTTAAAAGCTTTTCCCAAGCTTCCAAAGAACTCTGAGTTTACTGAAATCCCAGCAACTATTTTTTTCACCGAACTTGTTGATAGGTTCCAAAAATCATCTGTACTCCAGCTGCACTTGGCTCTCCAAATTTCGTACTTCTAGGTTAAAGTGTTCAATTGCTTGAACACTTTTAATTTTTAGTTTTCACTTCGTTTTCCCCTATTGGGAGAGATGCAGTTGGAACCCTTAATCAAATACACTTTGTTCTAGCTTCTTGAAACTTGACTCAATTAGTTCTCAGTGTTCTTTCCATTCTTTGTTGTGTTTTGACATAGCCCTAAGCAGAGGCAAAAAAACAAAACAAAACAAAAAAATAAAACCTTCGTTTGATAGCATTTGTGTATCTTCCACAGAATTCTGACTTTAGTCAAATCTCAGCAAATATTTTTTCACCCTATCTTGTTGATTTTTGGCAGGAATGATCAGTTTTGCAGTTCCACTTGCCCCCCAAATTTCAATCTTCTTGGTTGAAGCATTCATTTGCAGGAACACTTTGAAATTTTAGGTTTCACTTCATTTTCCCCTATGGGATGGATGCAATTGGAACTCTAAATCAATCATGGTTTGTGCAAGCTGCCTGAATCTTGACATGCTCAATTAGTTTTCAGAGAGTTCTCTATTTTTTTTCCCTCTTGCAGTAGCCTTAAGCAGAGGCACTTGTCAGTCAAGGAAAAATCACTTTCATTTGAAAGCATTTGCGAAGCTTCCACAGAACTTCAAGTTTACTGAAATCTCAGCAAATATTTTTACATCTGTTCTTTTTGATACTTGGCAGTAATGATCAGTATTGCAGTCGTGCTTGCCCCCCAAATTTTGTTCTTCTACTTCTAAGCATTAGTTTGCAGGAAGAGTTTGAATTTTAGTTTTCACTTCTTTTTCCCTTATATGGATAGATGCATTTGGAACTCTAAATCAAACACATTTTTTGCTAGCTGGTTTAAACTTGACACACTCAATTAGTTCTCATTGCCCTCTCTATGCTTTGTTCCCTCCTGAAGTAACCCGAAGCACAAGCTGGGAAAAAAAAAAAAAGAAACACTTTCATTTTCAAGCATTTGCCAAAGTTCCCCAAAACTCAGAGCTTACTGAAATCTCAGCAAATACTTTTTCACCTGATCTTGTTGATATTTGCAGGAATGATCATTACTCCAGTCACACTTGGACCCCCAAATTTAGTTCTTCTAGGTTGAAGCATTCGTTTGCAGGAACAGTTTGAATTTTTAGGTTTCACTTTTTTTTCCCCTGTAGGCATAAATGAAGATGGAACTCTAAATCAAACATGGTTTCTGCTAGCTGCTTGAAACTTGACACACTGAATGAGTTCTCATTTCCCTCTCTATGCTTTATTCCCTTCTGAAGTAACCCAAAGAAGAAGCTGGGAAAATACACTTTCATTTGAAAGCATTTGTGAAGCTTCCACAGAATACCGAGTTTACTGAAATCTCAGTGAGTATTTGTTTTCCCATAATCCTGTTGATACTTGGCAGCAATGATCAGAATTCTAGTCTCACTTTGCCACCCAAATTTCGTTCTTCTAGGTTGAAACATTCGTTTGCAGGAACCGTTTGAATTTTTAGGTTCACTTCGTTTTCCTCTATAGGCATAAATGCAATTGGAACTCTAAATCAAACACGGTTTGTGCTAACTGCTTGAAACTTTACAAACTAAATTAGATCTCAGTGTGCTCTCTATGCTTTGTTCTCTCTTGAAGTAGCCCAAAGCATAGGCTGGGGAAAAACACTTTTATTTGAAAGCATTTGCCAAGATTCCAGAGAACTAATCCCAGCAAATATTTTTTCACCCTATCTTGATGATACTTAGTAGTAATGATCGGCACTCCAGTCACACTTGGCCCCCCAAATTTTGTTCTTCTAGGTTAAAGCGTTCTATTGCAGGATCAGTTCAAATTTTTAGGTTTCACTTCACTTTCCCCTATAGAGATAGATACAGTTGGAACCCTAAATCAAACAAGCTTTGTGCTAACTACTTGAAACTTGACACAATGATTTAATTCTCTCTGCAATCTCTATGCTTTATTTTCTATTGTTGTAGCCCAAAGCAGAGGCTGGAATAAAACACTTTCATTTGAAAGCATTTGCCAAGCTTCCACAGAATTCCATGTTTACTGAAATATCAGGAAATATTTTTAATCCAATGTTGTTGATATTTGGTAGGAATGATTGATACACCAGTCACTCTTAGCCCCCCAAATTTCGTTCTTCTAGGTTGAAGTCTTCGATTGCAGGATCAGTTTGAATTTTCAGGTTTCACTTCATTTTCCCCTATAGGGCTAGATACATTTGGAACCCTAAATCAAACATACTTTGTGCTAGCTGCTTTAAACTTGACACACACACTTAATTCTCATGTGAACCCTATGCTGTGTTCCCTCTTAAAGGAGCCCTAAGCAGAGCAAAGAAAAACACACTTTAATTTGAAAGTGTTTGCCAAGCTTCCACAGAACTCCGAGTTGACTGAAATCTCAATAAATATTTTTTTCACCTGAATATATTGTTACTTGGCAGGAATATTGGTACTCCACTTGCACTTGGGCCCTCAATTTCATTCTTTTAGACTGAAGTGTTTGTTAACAGGAACCCTTTAATATTTAGGTTTCACTTTGATTTCTCCTATAAGGATAAATGTAGTTGGAACTCTAAATGAAACAAGGTTTGTGCTACCTTCAAAACTTGACATTATCAATTAGTTTACAGTGTGATCTCTATGCTTAGTTCACTCTTGAAGTGGCCCTATGCAGAGGCAAGGAAAAAACACACTAAATCTAAAACTAAACATATCACTAACCATAACCTTATCCCTTACTGTAAAACTAACACTAACCCGATCACTAAACCTAACCCTAACCCCAAACCTAACACTAACCCTAACCGTAACCCTAACCTTAACACCAACCATAACACTAACCCTAACCGAATACTGAACCTAACACTAACCCTAACCCTAACCCTAACAATAAACTTACCCTGACCCTAACCCTAACACTAATTCTAACCCAAAACCTAACCTAAAACAAACACTAAACCAAACCCTAATCCTAACCCTAAACCTAACACTAAACCTAACTTTAACCCTAACCTTAACCCAAACCCTAAGCATAATGTTAACACAAAACTTAACACCAACCCTAACCCTAATCCTAACACTAACCCTAAATTTAACCTTAACCTATACCCTAATACTAACCCTAATCCAAACACTAACCCTAAAACTAACCCTACCCCTACCCCTAACCCTAACATTAACCCCAAACCTAACCCTAAAACTAACCCTAACACTAAGACTAAATGTAACCCTAACCCTATCCATAACCCTAACACTAACACTTAAATTAACCATGAACCTAACCTGAACCCTAACACTAACCCTAACCCTAAACCTAAACTTTACACTAAGAATAATTCTAAAACAAATCCTAACCCTAACCCTAACACTAACCTTAATGCTAACTCTAAACATAACACTAAAACTAACCCTAATCCTCACCCTAACCCTAACACTCATCCAAACCCTAACTCTAACACTAACCCTAACCAAAACCCTAACCCTAACTCTTACACTAACACAAACCCTAACCAAAACACTAACCCTATCCGTAAACCTGAACTTAATGTTAATCCTAACCCTAATTCTTACCTTAATACTAACCTAACCCTAAACATAACACTAAGCCTAACTCGAAAACTGAACATTAAACATAACCCTAACACTAACCCTAAACCTAACATTAAACCTAACCCTTACCCTAACCCTAACACTAACCCTGAGACTACAACTAATCATTACTCTAACTCTAACCATAACACTAATCCTAACCCTAACACTAACACCAAACCAAACCCTAACCTAACCCTAAATCTAACACTGGTAGAAACCATAACCTAAAGACTAACCCTAACCATAAACCTAACCCTAACCCTATCCCTAACATTAACCTTAACACTAACACTTACTCTGATACTTACCTATCCCTAAAGTTAACCCTAACCATAAACCTAAACCTAATCCTAACACTAAACCTAACTCTAACCCTAAAACTAATTCTAAACCTAACCCTAATGCTAACCCTAACACTAACCTAACATTAACCCTAATTCTACTACTACCCCTAATACTAACATTAACTCTATACCTAAACCAACACTCAACCTAACAAACACCCTAACACTAACACTAAACCTAATCCTACCTAATTCTACCACAAACCCAAACAATAAGTCTAATGCTAATCCTAAACACAACCCTAACCCTAATTCTAACCCAACCCCAACCATAACCCTAACAACCTAATGGTATCCGAAACCCTAATCTTATCTTTTACCATAACCCTAAACCTAAACCCTTACATTAAACCCATCCCTACACTAGACCTAGCCATAACCTAACCCTAAAACTAACCCTAACCATGAACCTAGACATGACATTAGCCCTAGCTCTAATCTTATCCCTAACTCATACACAAACCCTAGTCTTTATTTTAGCCCTAAACCTAGCCTTAATCCCAACCCAAACCCTAATCCTAGCCCTATCCCTAATATTAACCCTTTCCCTATCCCTGAACGTAGCTATAACCCCATCCTTTCCCCTAACAGTAACCCTAGCCCTAAACCTAACCCTAACACTAACTCTAGCCCTAACCATAGGCCCCACTCTACAACTAAATCTAGCACTAATTTTAGCCCTAATTTAGCCCTAAATGTAAATGTACCCCTAACACTAGGCCTAAACCTAACCCTAACACTAACCTAACCCTAACCTTAACACTGACCCTAACCATAACCTTAACACTAACCCTAAAGTGTACAGTAACATAACCTAACCCTAAAACTAACCCTAAGACTAACCCTAACCGAAACTCTAACACGAACCCTAAACCTAACACTAACTGTACCCCTAACACTAACCCACACCCTAACCCTAACCCTAACACTAACCCACACCCTAACCCTAACCCTAACAAAAACCCTAACCCTAAAGCTAACCCTAACACAAACCCTAACCAAACCATAACCCTAACAGTAACAGTACCACTAGGCAAACCTAATTTTAAATAGAGTCATAAATTTAGCCCTAGCCCTAAACAAAAACCAACACTAGCCCTAACAATAACCCTTAACCTAACGTAAAGACTAAACATCTAACTAGACCAAAAGTTAGTCCTAATTGTGGCTCTAAAACTAAAACCAACCCTAAACCTTACCTAAACATAACCCTACCCTAAACTTAACCCTTACCTAAACATAACCCTAACCCTACCTCTAACCCTAACAATAACCAAAACCTTATCCTAACCCAAACCCTAACTCTAACCCTCACCCTAACCCTAACTCTAAACCTAAAACTAACCCTAACACAACCCTAACTCTATCCCTAAATTTAACGATAACCCTAACCCAAACATTAACACCAACCCTTACCCTAACCCTAATCCTAACAATAATCCTAACCGTAAATCTAAACCTAAACCTAACTTTCAACCTATCCACACCCTAACACGAACCTAACCCTAACCCTAACCCTAACCTAATCCTAACCATAACATTAACCCTAACACTAAACCAAATCCTAACCCTAACTTTGATGCTAACACTAACCCTAACCCTAACCATAACACTAACCTAACGCTAACACTAACCATAACCCTAACTCTAACCTCACCCTAAACATAAAGCTAACACTAAACATAATCCTAAACTTAACACGAACCCTAAACCTAACCCTAACCCGAACCTAATCCTAACACTAACCTTCACCATAACACTAACCCTAACCCTAACACTAACACAAAACCTAAACCAAATCCTAACTTTAACATAAAACTTACCCTAACACTAATCCCAACCCTAAACCTAAACCTAAAGCTAAACCTAAACCTAACACTAACTCTAAACCTCAACCTAAGCCTAACCCTAAACATAACACTAACACTAAACATAATCCTAACTATAACCCTAAACCTGACTCTAACGCTTACTCAAACATTAGTCTCAACCATAACCTTAACCCTAACATAACACTAACCTAACCCTAATTTTAAGCCTAACCCTAACACTAACCCTAACCCTACCCTGACACTAACTATAACCGTAAGCCTAAAACTAAACTTAAAATTTACCCTAAATCTCACCATAACCCAAACCCTAACCGTAACACAAATCTAACCATAACCCTAATCCTAACACAAATCCTAACAGTAACCCTGACCCTAACCCTAACACAAACCCTAAAGCTAACCCTAGCCCTAACCCAAACCCTAACACTAAACCAAACCCTAACACTAACCCTAATCCTAACCACAACCCTATCCCCAATCCTATCCTAACCCTAACCCTTACCATAACCCTAACCTTTTCCAAACCCTAACCCTAACCCTACGGTAACACTAACCCTAACCCAAACTTTATCCCTAACACTAACCCAGTCCCTAACCGCAACCCTAACAATAACCATATCCTAACCCTAACCCTAATTTTAACACTAAACCTAACCATAAATCTAACCATATGACTAACCATAAAACTATCCCTTAAACTAACGCTAACCCTAACCGCAAACCTAAACTTAACCCAAACACTAATACTAACCCTAACCCTAATTCTAACTCTAACCTTAACCCTAACCCTAACTCTAACCCTAATCCTAAGCCTAACCCTAAACCTAACTCTAAACCTAACCCTTATCCTAAATGTAACCCTGTCACTAACACTAACCCTAACCCTAACCCTAAACCTAAACCTTATCCTAACTGTAACCCTGTCACTAACCCTAACCCTAACCATAACCATAACACTATCCCTAACCCTAAACCTAACACTAACACTAACGCTAACCATAACCCTAACACTAACCTAACAATAACACTAAACCTAACCCTAACTCTAACCCTCACCCTAAACTTAACAATAACCCTAACCCTAACCCAAACACAAACCCCAACCCTAAACCTAACCCTAAAGCTAAACCTAACCCTGACACTAAACCTAACCCTCACCCTAAACCTAATTTGAAACCTAACACTAACCCTAACACTAACCCTAACCCTAAAGCTAACACTAAATCTAACTCTAACCTTAACCCACACATTAAACCTCACCTTAACCCTAACTCTAATCGTAACACTAATTCTAAACATAACACTAACCCTAACACTAGCATGACCCCTAACCCTAAACCTAACACTAACTAACCATAACCATAAACCTATCCCTATCACTAACCCTAACCCTAAACCTAAACCTAAAACTAACCCAAACCATAACACTTACCCTAACCCTAACCCTACTTTAACCCAAATCCTAACCCTAACCTAACAGTAATCTTAACCCTAACCGTAACCCTAACCTTAACACTATCTCTAACTCTAAACCTAAACCTAACCCTAACCATAACCTAACCTAAACCTCAACCTAACTCTAACCCTAATCATAACATTTATCATAATCCTAACTATAACCCTAAACATAACCCCTACACAAACCCTAATGCTAAATTACACTAACCTAAACCCTAATCCTAACTCTAACCCAACCCAAACACTAACACTAACACTAACTCTAACCGTAACCCAAATCCCAACCCTAAATTTTACCCTAGCCATAACTCTAACCCAAACCTAACACTAACACTAAACCTAATCCTAACACAAACATTACCGTAACCCTAAACCTAAACCTTAAAGAAACCATAACCCGAATCCTAAAACTAACCCTAACACTAATCCTAACTTTAACACTAACCCTAATCCTAAACCAAAACCTAACCATAACAATATCTCTAACCGTAACCATAAAATTAAACTATCCCTAAACCTAACCCTAATCCTAACACTAACTCTAAACCTAAGTATAACCCTAAGCATAACCTTAACCATAAAATTAAAGCTAACACTTACCCTAACCTTAACCCTAACACGAACATAAAACCAAACCCTAATCCTAACCTAACCCTAAACCTAAACCTAACCCTAACATTAACCCTAATTCTAACCCTTACCTGAACCCTACCACTAACCTAAACCCTGCCCTAACCCTAACCTAACCCTAACCCTAACCTTAATGCTAATCCTAACTGTAAACATAACACTAAACATAATCCTAACCATAACCCTAACACAAATTCTAACCCTAACCCTAACACTAACCTTAACCCTAATCCTAACTCTAACACTATCACTAATACTTATCCTAACCCTAACCCTAACACTAACCCTAAAATTATCAATAACCATAACACTAAACCTAACCGTAATTCTAACTCTAGACTAACACTAAACCTAACCCTAATTATAAACCTAGACTAACACTAACCCTTATAGGAATCTTAAGCCTAACCCTAACCATAACCATAACCTAACACAATCCCTAACACAAAACATAACCCTAAACTTAACCTAACACTAACCGTAACATTTAACTAACACAAACACTAAAACTAACCCTAACCCTAACACTAACACTAACCCTAAATGTAACATTACCCAAACTAATCTTAATTATAAGCCTAACCCTAATCCTAACACTAAACTTACCCATAACCCTAACCCTAACCATAACACTACCCCTAACACTAATTTTAACCCTAAACCTAAAATAACCCTAAACCTATCCCCAAACCTAACACTATCCCTAACTCTACCCAAACACTAACACTAACACTGAACCTAACCCTAAACCTCACCCTACCCCTAACCCTCACCCTAACCCTTACCATAACACAAACCCTAACCCTAACACTAATCCCAACTCTAACTCTAACACTAATCCTAACCTACAAGTAACCCTAAAACTAACCCTAAACCTAACCATAAACCTAACCCTAAGCCTCACTCTACCCCTAATCCTAATCCTAACCCTAACTCTTACCATATCCCTATCCCTAACACAAACCCTAACCTTTAACTTACCCACACTCAAACCATATCCCTCACACAAACACAATCCTTACACTAAACCTAACACTAACCTGAACTCTAAAACTAACTTCAACCCGAACCTGAACCCTAACACTAACCATGAACCTAAAAGTAACCCAAAATATAACCCTAACACTAAGCCTAAAATGAACCCTAAGACTAACCCTACCCTAACATTAACACTAACAATAACCCTAACCGTAGCCCTAACCCTAAACCTAACACTATCCCTAATGCTAACCAAAACACTAACACTAAAGCTAACCCTAAACCTAACACTAACCCTATCCCTAACACTAACACGAACTCTACCTTTAACCCTAACACTAACCCTAACACTTACACTAACCCTAAACCTAACCATAATCCTAACCCTAAAACTAACCCTAACCATAACCCTAACCTAACCCTAACATAAACCCTAACACTACCCTAATCCCAGCCATAACCCTAAAACTAACCCTAAACGTATCCATAACCCTAACACTATCCCTAACCCTAACACTATCCGTAACCCTTACAATAACCCTAAACTTAACCCTAACCCTAACACTAACCCTAACCCTAATCCTAGCACTCTCACGAATTGTAATCCTAACACTAACACTAACCCCAAACCTCACCATAAACTTAACCCTAAACCTAACACTTACTCTAACCCTAATGCTAACACTAGGCCTCAACCTAACTCTATCACTAACCCAAACACTATCCTAAACCTAACCCTAATTCTATCTGTTACACTAACCTTAAACCTAACCATAAACCTACAACTAACCCTAAGACTAACCCTAACCAAAACTCTAACATGAACCCTAAACCTAACACTAACTGTACCTCTAACACTAACCCACACCCTAACCCTAACCCTAACACTAACCCTAACCCTAACACAAACCCTAACCCTAAAACACACAAACCCTAACCAAACCATAACCCTAACAGTAACAGTACGACTAGGCATACCTAATTTTAAATAGATTCATAAATTTAGCCCTAGCCCTAAACAAAAACCAACACTAGCCCTAATAATAACCCTTAACCTTA
>NW_026001655.1:0-8983 GCF_001458135.2 Marmota marmota marmota | reverse complement strand
AAAAAAAAAAACTGAAAAATCTTAGCAGCTTTAAACAATATTTATTGTCTCTCATGTCCTTTAGCAGGTTGGCTGGTGGTTCTGATCTGTTTCTTTTCCTCTCAGTAACACTGGGATAATGGAGTCTCTACCCTCTGCAATGCAGCAGAGGGAAGACAATATAAGAATCAGAAACTATTAAAGTCTTGTACCATTAGTATTCCTTTTCCCAACTTCAGAGTGCAGAGAGATATATCCTACCATGAATGTGAAACAAGAAAAAGTCAAATTTTTGATTAAAGCACTCAATAGAGAATACAATACTTTCTATGCCTTAGTGCTTCATGTTTACCATGGAAATAATGGAATCCATTTTGAAGGGTTGCTTTGAAGTTTAAATATGATTGTATAACATGCAAAGTACTTGGTAAGGATTCTGAAATATGTATGTGCTAAATAAATATAAACTGCATTTAGTTTCTGTGAAATGTTACATGATTCAACACCATGAACTCAGTGACTGCCTTGGTCTAGGTCTCCCCCAGGTAACCACAAGTCGAGACAAAGGCTTTTTGAAGTTAATTTGTCTTGGGGAATGATAACCAGAGAACAAGAGTGGAGAATAAGAAAAAAAAATGAAACTAGAAAAAATAAAACAATCAAAAAAATGTACAGTCATCACTCACTGTAAGTTATTTTTTCAACATAACAAGAACCAACTTGTTTTATTAATCTGTTTTTAATAGTGTCAGAAGGACTCTTCTGCCATGCTAGTCTGCACCTAAAAGGTGTAGAAAGATTTTATGTTGTTAAAGATGAAGTATGGATAAAGAATTAGAGGTAAAATAATGTCTGGTATGCAGAGTATGTCCAAGAATGGATCCCATCCCCTGAAAATCTTAGTTCTTCCCTCCTACTCAATTGTGTACATAGAGAAAAAACTGTTTATGTACTATTATTTACAGATCATCTTGTTTCATTCTGTATAAAGACATTGTTTCATTTTACCTCTGCTCCATATTACAGTGGATACTATAACCATCCAGGATACAGATTCAAAAATATTTTCCACAATTATTTACCTCTTTGTGTTAAGAAATTTTATGATAAAATGTACTACAAAAGATACAGAAGTTCTTTGGGATTTTCATGTTAAAAGTTATGGTTTAATATTCTTTCCTTTCTAGCAGTACAGAACTTTGTGACTCAAGATTCTAAATTAGTACCTGGTTTGAACTTAATGAAAAAAAACAAACATATCTAGAAACAATTCTAACAAAATAATCAAAGTCTTGCTAAAGAAAAATGCATTATAAAGAAGTTCTGTTTAAGATTTAATAAGCCTACACAAATTCTCATCTGTTACAGTTCATAATCATTATTAAGAGAATTAAATATATTTATTCAATTATAATAAAATATACATCATTTTTAAAGTATTAGAAGTACATATTTTCCTGTTACCTGTTGATGCTTTTCTCCTTATTTTATATTTGAATATTTTTAACACATTTTTCTTGTTTTCTTTTTAAAAGCTAAGTAGGTAATTGGTCTAATTATCAATTATGCACTATAAATCTTCCATAAGCATTCAAAGAACAGAAACATAAATCATCTGAGTGATTACATTTGATGACTCTTCAAAATTTCCCTATATCTAGTGTTCCTCCCTGAAAGTAAAGCTTACATTATTTATTAAGATAACTTCACTGTTAAAAGCCTACTTTTAAAATGCATATAAATTTAAAATGAATAAATAATTAAAGTATTAAGGTAAAATTTATTCAAGGCCAATTCTATAAATTCACAAGACTCTGGAAGATTGTGTCATTTAAGAATTATGGGAGCCTACATCATTCCATGTGCATGCAAGATCTTAGGCTACATGGTGATGTAGAGCCAGTGTTAGATCACCAGCTACAGTAGTAAGAACAGGAATGATGCAAAGATAAAGTGGCACCCAAAAAAAAGTCTCCATATTTCATATTTCTCCTAAGTTATCTATGTATATTCATCTCACTCATCACTTCGGCTCTACTATAATCCCATAGGTATCTGAAGAGTTATCTTTATATAGTTAAAGTAAAATGTTACTCTCATGAACTTGTGCCCTTCATAAATTGGGCACCTGTGAGTCAATAGAATTTTGAGATGGAATTATATTGTTTTCACACATAGAAATATTTCAGTCCATAAGATATTTGAAACAGTGGTAAGGTGGACAAAAAATGAGGGTAGTGGAGAAGTGAGCTGCGGACCATAAATAGTTTTAGGTAAAGGTAGTGCAAAAGATTCAATTGGGTAAACGGGATTATGATTGACTAGGGATAGCTTGGTAATGTTGAAATGGAAAGACTGGAAAGGTAGATAAAGCTGAATTTTAGAATTAAATCACTGTTGATCTTAAATGTCAAATGTGACATGATTTAGAACTTGTAATAGTTATAAGGCTAAGGAACAGCCTGATCATATTGACATTTTTTAAATGATACTCATGGATAGCATGAGAAATTAACTTGGGAGGTTTGTGGAGGAGAAACAACTGACAGGGAATTTTGAAACGTGAAATAATCCATATGAGAAAGATTGGGGGCATGAACTTACAAATGGTGTGGATGAAGAGTGAGGACACAGACTAATAAAATATATGTATAGAGCATCAAACTCAGTAACCAATTAGGACTGCAGATGAAAGGGTGGGAGGAATCTAGTGTGATTGCCAAGTTCTTTTTTCAGATGATTGGAACACAGAGACACCATCCAAAATAGGAGAGACTAGACTAGAAATGATGTGTTGCATATGATGTGTCTTGGGAGCTTCAAGTGCAGACATCAGGCAATGGATGCTGGGAATCTGGACCTCAGGGTTCCTTGGTATTAATATCTGCTTCTCTCTTTCCTCAGACAGAACTACTGCCTCTTTCTGAGATGGTCCTCTGTACCATTTTCCTGATTGCCCTTATCCTTTTGGTTTTACAGTTGTACTATTAAAAAGTGTGAGGATAAAAACGGTCTCATTGATATTTATACCAAAAATTAGAACAATTTAAACTCTTTTGGGCACTCAAAGATAATGTAGATAACTCTTTTCATTTGTTATACATTGAGGATACAAACATGAAATCAGAAAGAGTCCCTAGAACACAGCTTCACTGCACAAACAGGCAAACATATATAATCACTTCTCTTGACACTTATAATATTGGAGGGGCCACAAGAGTGAGGAATAAGTAGTCATTGGACTGATCATACAGTGGGTAGGACTTGGTAGGAATTCTTCAGCTGGCTCAGCCATGAAGCTCTCTAGAGGTATGCTGCCTCAAGATGTCACTTTCATTGTAAAATATAATGCCTCATTAATGAGTAAGTTACCTCATCCCCCCATATCATAGAGCCACTCAAAGAAGACTGAAACATTCCCCCACCCTTGGTAAAAGTTATTGCTGTCACTATGTCAAATCCCACAGTATCCTATGGGAGGTTAAACATTTTGTTTTCTCATCCCCTAGATCTTCCCTTACTTGGCCTGGTCAAAACTTACTAGCACTATGTCCACATACTAGTCTACAGAGAGGGTGAAAAATCGAAAGTATAAGGGAGACAGTGATTTTTTTCCAAGGGTTTTACCTGAAATTGTCTGCAGAAATTCTACTCATAGTTCCTTGAACAAATTTATTCTCAAAAACAGAAGAAAATAAAAGGGAGGTTGAAAATAATAGATTTCTATCTTGGCTTCCATGTGTTCAGAAAAAAATGGGGTTTTATTAACAAAAGAAATGAGTAGAGAATAGATGATAAGGGAAGTAGCTTAAATTAGCTTCTCTTCCATAAACAATCCCAATATCATACATCCAGCGTTATATGAAATTATATCATATCTATGATCTCACATTGTCCATCCAAACATCTGACAGAGTAATTTTATTTGTAGTACTCATGTTCTGGTATTCACTACTGCCACAGTGCTTCAGATTGTACATGACCTTGAGCCGAGCTCAGCACTTTTTTACCAATCATGAAGCTTCCTCCTCTCTTCTCTTTGTGAATCACAGAATTCCACAATCTGTTAATATAATCACAACATTAAAAATAATCTAATACCTTAATCTTTTTTCTACATGTATCATAAAAAATTACATAACAAAGCATAAACCATTTAACCACCTCCTCTGGGTCTACGTCTTACATGTTACATTGTTCTTCAGAACAATGAAGAAACTAAAACTAGGATAATTGGCTTAAAATTCATTATCATATATTTCATGCAGGCAAATAATACCAATCAGAGGACCTACTATATCCTCATGCTCTAAGGTGAATAGATCATACTTTCTCTCCTTTACACAAATCTGAATGCCCTCAGATCCACCATCTTAAAGGATTTCAAAGACTCCATTCAAAATAAAATAAAAGTAATCCTCAACCTTGAACACTCAACCTTCTTCCTAATGGCCTTGTGCACATTCCAGCATGTCAGTGTTCCATATAAGCTATTATATGTTATGATTTAGATATAAAAAACCACGTAGCTCATGTATGAGACAGTGCAAGAAAGTTTAGAAGTTAAATGATTGGGTTATGAGAGTTTTAACCTAATCAGCACATTAATTCCCTGAGAGATTAACAGGGTAGTAACTATAGGCAGGTAGGGGTATGGTTTAGAGATTAACAGAGTAATAACTATAGGCAGGTTGGGTATGGTTCTAGGAGGTAGATCCTTGGTGTATGTGTGACTTTTGGGGCATCTCACTCTGCTTCCTGGTCCCATGTCCTGAGTTGCTTTCCTCTGCCTCAGTCTCCAATCATGATGTTCTGCCTCACCTAGGGCCCCAAAGAATAGAGTCTGCTTTCTATGAACTGAGATTTCTGAAACCATGAGACCCCAAATAAAACTTTCCTCCTCTAATTGTTATTGTCAGTTCTTTTGGTCACAGCAGTGAAAAAGTTGAATAAAATTGGTATAATAGGGAAATATGTCTTCTATAAATATTTCTTTCCATCCATATAGTCTTCCAAATAGTGTTTTGTCTGATTTTCTCAAAATATGTATTTTTTCTCTTAGATGTTTGCTTAACCATCTTTCTTTTTCTTTTCCCCCCTGTGCTGGGGATCCATGTACATTCTTTAATACATTTAACAACTTCTCTTTTATTCTTCAACAAAATTCAGTCTAGCTTTAACCTCCATAACTTCACTCAGGTGACAGCCTCTAATGACTTCAAATTGCCAAATTTAAAGTATATTATTTGGTCATCATACTATCTGACTCTCAGGAATCTATATCACAGTTTAACCTTCTGCTCCTTCTTGAAATTAATCTCTCTCTGATATTATGCTCTTTTGATTTACCTCCACTCTCCTAAGATTCTCATTTCCTGGCTCAGTCTCCTCTTCTCAAAGTCTACATACTGTGATTCCACAAGAACTGTCTCAACTTCCTGTTATGTCTGTTTACTTTCTCCACCTGGGAGATGATTCCATTCCCATAGCCTCAAGCAATGTCCACATGCTGATACCTTATAATTTTACTTCTTTGATTAAGATCTCACTTGAGAGAAGCAAATTTATATAACTAATTATCCTTCTGGTACTTTGAGTAGATACCTTAAGGGAAATTTGAAGTTAAATTATCCAAAACAAGACTCTTGATTTGAGTGCAACCTGACACACACACACACACACACACCCATACACACACACACACACACACACTTTTCCTCATTGTAATAAATAAAGTTATTTTTCACTTCTTACCATATCAGAAAATGAGTAACTTTAAAAAATATTCATCCTTGGGGGCTGGAATTGTGGCTCATCCATAGAGCCCTTGCCTAGGACAGGCGGGACCTGGGTTCGATTCTCAGTACCACATAAAAAAATAATAAAAGCATTGTGTTGTATCCATCTACATAAAAGATTCATATTCTCTCTCTCTCTCTCTCTCTCTCTCTCTCTCTCTCTCTCTCTCTCTTTCTCTCAAAAATACTTTAAAAAATATTCACCCTTATTTTACCACCATGTTTCCTTATTTTCTACACTTATGACATCATAAAGATTTTAGTACATATATTTGTATTATTTTTTTTATTTATACTTTCTATCTTGACTGACATTCCCTCTCTTGCTTAAACTACTTCTAATCACTTTCAAACTAATGAGTTTTTTCCTATATTTTTCTCACCTACCATTCATTCCCCAGGCAACAATTAAAATGTCCTCAACATATAAATCAGATCATGTTGCCCCCATACGCTTTCATTTTCACTTGAAACAATGTATGTTCTTTATTATGGCCCATAAGCTCTGTGGAATCTGCCTCTTGGTGTCCTCTATAGCCTCACACCATGCCACTCCCTCACCAATTCACATTAGCCTACTCTAAGTTCCTCCCCTGCAACTCACCTCAGGACCTGTGTGTTGCAGTTCTCTTCACTTCTCTGTGTAGCCCCATAGTTTGTCCTTTAGTTAATCATTACCTTTTCCTTACCATTTACTTGTAAGATCAATAGGATTTTCCCTGACTATCTCATCAAATTTACTCCTCAAGATGCCTACCAGTATTCCATATCCCCAGGGCTCTGTGACTTTCCTTTCTAGCTCTGTATTAAACTCTATAATCACATTATCAGTTTTGCTCTATTGTTTGTTCTTGTCTCCTACACCAGCACATAAACACTCTGATTTTGATTTTTTTTTCAGACTTGTTCTATCTTGTTTACTCTTGGTAGCCACAGAATGAGAACAGCAGTTGGCACACAGCAGATTTTCAATAAGTATTTATTTAGTAATTGAACAAATGCCTATTTAATGAATAAAAGCTCACTAAGTGGATACAAGGAATGAAGTTTGTATTACATCAAGGGTGAAATCGTGACCTTGGGCAGGTCATTGAATACCCTAAAAACCATGGGCAATTTAATATTTTAGTAGGTGGAGACTAAATGATGATGGGCAAAAAGTCAAATTACAATTATAATTATAAATTGCACATCATGCTATGTATTTGACTGTATTCTTCAATTAATGGCTTTGATTTTAGCTAGCCAATTTTGAAATCGATGGCAGTGATGTAAATAGGAAATATATTGTGACAAGAAAGAACAGTCAGGACACAGAACTATGTGCTCAATAAGAAAAGTATATGCTGAACTAGAAGCAGCTGGGCTACACAAAATGTGACCTCTTAGAAAACAGATAATAAATAGAAGAAGCAAGACTTGGTGACCACTTTAAATGGAAGAGGAGCAAGAGAAATAGTCAAAGGTATCTGAAATGGGTGACTGGTGATATCACTAAGAGAAATAGGCAATAAAATGGGAGTCAGTGTTCATGACAAAGATTAAATTATGTACATGCATCTATTTCTAAAGCTAACACAGTCTGATTCATTTGGATATAGGCCAAGCAAACAAAAATGAAATATGAACTCATCTTTCTTCAAGCTAAACTTCATAGTAATGTGCTTGACTCTTGCATTATAAGCTGTGTTTAAAGTAACCAGAAGAGTATGGATAGTCATGGGTAAAAGTTGAACCTGCATTCCTTTACCTTGCCTCTCCCATATTATGTTTTTTCCTCAAAGTCTTTCAATAAATTAATCCTGTCAAGCCATGAAAAGACATGAAGTAAACTTAGAAGTGTTTTACTAAATGACATGAGCCAATTTGAAAAGGCTACCTACTGTAGTATTCCAATTATATGATATTATGCAGTTAAAATTATCAGTAGTTGTCAAGGTTTAGCTGGAAGGAGAGATGAATATATGGACCATGGAATCACTGAGGCAGTGAAACTATTCTGCATGATTCTCTAGTGATGGGTAGCTTTATTACACATTTGTCAAAACCCATAGATAATGTATGTACAACACCAACAGTGAATCCAAATATAAATTATGGACTTTGGTTGATAATGACATACCATCTATATGGTATATATTTATCCATAGTGACAAACGCATCATTGTGGTACAGATGCTAACTATGGGGAATTTGCACATGTGTGGGGACAAAGTTTTAATGTGAATTTTTTTACTTTCTGCCAGAGTTTTCTGTGACCCAAGAACTTCCCTAAAAAATATAGTTAATTAATTCAAAAATTGATATTTTGGCCTACTTAAGCTTCAGTTGAATTATGCATTTCTCCAAAGTTATTGATATTTCATTAAAAGGGTTGCTGAGACTCAGAAGTACCTGAAACCTGCTTTTCTAAGCTACCACTTTTTCTTTGACATCTTAAGTAAAGATACAATCACAAAGCAGGGAGGAAGGATGTGACATAATTGATTTTTTACTCCAAAAATCAATTTAAAGCTCCTAGAAACAGCCACAACAAAAACCTACATAAACTGAAGATGCCTCAAATTAAAACAAGTTCTTTTTCTACTCTTTGCTTAAACCCAAGTTATAGGAGCTTCTTACTCTTCTGAGGTACAAGTTCACATGGATATCTGAGCCACATATAAGAAACAGGTACACATGTCAGTATTAACTTATTAGATCACAGGTTAATGACTCTATGAAATTATTTTTACTGCTAGTGTTAAACTCAATAATAAAATTAGCATAACTGTAAATGACAGCCAAGTTCAGTAGACCTCCAAACAAAATCTGTTCTTTCTGTCCTATCCTTTTGAAATGGGTGACTGGCGATATCACTAAGAGAAATAGGCAATAAAATGGGAGTCAGTGTTCTTGACAAAGATTAAATTATGTACAAGCATCTATTTCTAAAGCTAACACAGTCTGATTCATTTGGATATAGGCCAAGCAAACAAAAATGAAATATGAACTCATCTTTCTTCAAGCTAAACTTCATAGTAATGTGCTTGACTCTTGCTTTAGAGTAGGGATAGTCATGGGCAAAAGTTGAACCTGCAATTAATGACTGAATATTGATAACCTTATTCAGATTTCCTTAGTTTTTATCAAATGTCTTGTTTTACTTTTGGAATCCCATTCATGATAATCATATTATACTGTCATGTCTCATTAGGCTCGTTCTC
>NW_026001654.1:0-2359 GCF_001458135.2 Marmota marmota marmota | reverse complement strand
ATATATATATATATATATATAAAATATTTTACATACACATACATATATGTATATACCACAAAAACTTATATTCTGAATATATATAACAAAATGATATAGAATGTGTACATATATATATAGTACATGTACACACACACACACACACACACATGTAATCCATTGTCCTTATCTTCAATAGGGTAGCAGACAACCAATAGGAAAAAAATGAGCAAAAGACGTGAACATACTTGAACTGACTTCAAAATGAAGATATCTGACTATTCTGATGAGCATAAGGAGGCCTGGTCTCTTTATTCATCAGGGAAATGCAAATTAAATAAGATAATGAAATGAATGAGATAATCATACACAACCACTAGAATGACTTAATTAAAGGCTCTGATAATACTAAATTTTAGCATGGAATTAGAGAGATTGGTACTTGTATACATTGATGGTGGGAGATTAAATTGATACAGCCAATTGGGAGAATCATTAAGCAGTAAGCACTAAAACAGAATAGATGCAGAACTCATGGTCTCGTAATTTCCCTCTTAGCTGTGTCCCCTACAGCAATGTGTACATATGAGCACCAAATGACGTGTGCATGAATTCTTATAGCAGCATTTTATAATCCCTTCAAACTGGAAATGCAAACGTCCAAGCACAGGAGAATGATTTGATACGTTGTGGCATAGAAGAATGGAGAAGTACAAAACTGTGGCAATGAGCCAAATACTGCTACGCACTTTGTGAGTTTGATTGGACAATCTAAGCATTTATATTCAAGGTAACAAATCTCAACGGCTGTTTATTAGTTTGTGAATGTTTTGTAAATTCTTTATTTCTTTCTCCTCCCTTTCTGTGTTCCTATATGATTCCGTGGTTTTCTGTAGTGACATGCTTTTGATTTCTCCCTCTTCATCTTTTGTTTCTCTCCCACAGGCTTTTCTTTTTAGTTACCACCAGGCTTAAATAAAACATCTTATAGTAACAGGCTGTTTTTAAGCTGATAACAAGTTAACTTTTGATTGCATACTAAACCTCTACCCTTTTATGCCGTCTCTCCAACATTTTGTCTTCTATGTCACAATTTACTTTTGATTTTGTGTATATCTTAAAAATGATTGAAGCTATAGTTATTTTTGATAGTTTTGTCTTTTAACTTTTATAATGGAAATGTGTGATTCATACACCACTCTTACAGCATTAGACTATTCTGAATTTGAGTGTGATGTTATTTATTAACATCCTTTGTTTCAGTTTGAAGAAACATCTTAAATATTTATTATAAGGCAGGTCTAGTAGTGATAACTCCCTCAGCTTCTGTTCGCCCGGGGAAGTAGTTACCTCTCCCTTTGTTTATAAAAGACAACTTTGCTGGGTAAAGTATTCTTTGTTAGCAGGATTTTTTTAAGCACTTTGTATATATCATCCCACTCTATGGACAGCAAAATTTCTGCTGAGAAATTTACTGATGGTCTCTATGGGATTCCCATGTATGTGAGAATCTTCTTTTGTTTTGCTCTTTAAAAGAGTTTCTGTCTTCAATTTTTGACAATTTGATTATGACATGTCTTGATGTAGTCTTCTCTGGGTTGAATCTTATCAGAGACCATTGAACTTTCTGTATCTGGATGTTTCTGTCTTTTGCCTGATTTTAGAAGTTTTCAGCCCATTATTTTTTTATATAATTTTCTCACATTCTTTTACTTTAAGATTTCCAAAATATGAATTTAGTTTTCTTGAAGATGTCCCATAGATCTTGATTTCTTCTCACTTTTTACTTTTTATTCCTCCCTGACTATATATTTTCAAATGACTTGTCTTTGAGTTCCGATTATTTCTTTGCCTTGATCAATTCTGTTTTTGAATCTTTATTGCATCTTTTGTCTTTATTGCATCTTTCAACTACATCATTTGTTTGGTGGCTTGTTGTGATTTCATTTTCTCTTCGAGACAACTATTTTTGCTGTTTTGCTGGCTTCCTGATTTTGTGGAATTGTTTCTCTGTGTTCTTTTGCCATTCAAAATAATTATTTTGAGTTATTTGTCAGGCAAACCATAGATCTCCATTTCTTAGGGACCAATTACTGGGAAATCATGGTGTTCCTTTGGTAGTGTTATGTCTCTTTTGTTTTCATGTTTCTTGTTGCTTTACTTTGATGTATGTGCATTTAATGGAAGAGTCACCCTTTCTAGACTTTATGAACTAGCTTTAGTGGGGAAAGGCCTTCTGTTATAGGTGGGTAGAAAGTGACATGGTGATGTGCAGTAGTTCTGGCTGAGGGCACAGCAATGCAAACTCTGCAGCTGCATTAGCTGAGGTTGGCACTGGCAAGCATTGCAAGGGTCCTTCATGGCCAAGATTGTGGGTGTC
>NW_026001653.1:0-2359 GCF_001458135.2 Marmota marmota marmota | reverse complement strand
GGGGGGGGGGGGGGGGGTCACAAGAGAGTCAAAACATTAGACCTAAATGGAGGATCGATCCCAGGTATCAAGAAAAGCCTCAGGAATGAATAATAGGAAAGATTCTCCAGGCAGATTTGAGAGGTGAAGCACAGGCAAATTTTTGAACATGAAGGTATCCACAGCCCTTTGTACTATGCTAAAGTGGAGTCTGTGTGGGGTGGGAGTTGCAAAGCTAAGCTGTTCTTACATCTATAATTCCCTTCTTAGATGTGAAAGTTTTAGAAAATAAAGTAGGAATAAAAAAAATGGGTTTTGTAGAAAGCATTACTATGAAAAGAAAACTAATTTGCAAACAGAAAAGCAATTTGCATCTTTGAATGCTAAAAATAAATTAAGTCTCTGAATTAGTCTAAGTTTAATAAATCAAAATGTTTTGTTTGAAAAAACTCATTCATTCCAAAATCCATAAGCATCAAGATGGATTTATTATTGTGTAATATTCTGAGGTTCTATTCTTAATTTGTCACTGAAAATAATGCCTGTTATTGTTCGACATAGATCCAGCTGTAGTGATTTTTAAAATCAGGATAGACTAGGCTTTACATTGGTAACAAATGAATCATGAAATATCATTTACTTAAAACAGCAAAGGTGTATTGCTTGCTTATACTACACATCCCATGGGAATCAACAACATGAGAATTTTGCTTTATTTAATCAGATAAGGTGGGGTTAAAAGGATACTGTACCTGGAGCATTGCCAGTAGTCATAAGTGACAAGATATCTTAGAGGAACACAGAGGCTTTTCATTGCCTTACCATGAAGGTTGCATGGCATGCCTACACACCTTTCATTGGCCAGAGCTGATCTAATGGTCGTGCCAATGCAGTGGGGGTTGGGAAATGTAAACTTCTCATGACAGGGATAGAATGGATAATCAAGTCTTTGCAAATACTAGCGATGTTTATCCATGTTTTATACTTTACAATGATACTAAGATTCTAGAGAACACTCGTATAGAGTATAGAAAGGGACATGAGAAAAAAGGAATAAAAATCCAAGAAAATGGTTATAAGAAAGAATAAGCAAAGGATCTTTGGAGTAATATGAAATTATTTCAATTGTTCCATAATTTGCAGTTACTGCATGAACACATTAGTCATCTTTCTCTTGCTGTTACCAAAATACCTGAAAAGTACAACTGAAAGGAGGAAAAGTTTACTTTGGCTCGTGGTTTCAGAGGTTCAGTTCATGGTGAGCTGACTCCAGTGCTATGGACCCGAGGTGAGGCAGAACTTCATGGTAGAATACGATGCTGGAAGAATACTGCTCCATCCGTAATAGCCAGGAAACAGAAGGAGCAATGGGGAGGGGCTGTAGGGAAGATAAACTTTTTCATAGCCCCAGTGACCCACCTCCTCCAGCCACATCCCACCTGCCTACAGTTACCAGCAAATGGACTGAATAGGTTACAGCTCTTATAAACTCATCTTTTCACCTCTGAAAATTTTTTCCTTTGACACAGGAAGGCAGCTCATACTCAAAGCATAACACTGCACATTTCAGATTCCCCTCAAATACAAGATAAGTAATAATTCAATGGAGTTTTATTCAGCCATTTCTTTATGTGAAATTATGTCATTTGCAATAAAATAGATGGAACTAGAGACTATTATGCTAAGCAAAATAAGCCAAACTCAGAAGGTCAAGGGCTGTATACTTTTTCTAATATGTGGAAGCTAGAGAGGAAAAAGAAAGGAAGTTAAAAAATCTCATGAAAATCAAGAGGAGAGTAGTAGAGGAATGGGAACAGGGGGAGGGGGCAAGAAAGGAGGGGGTAAGTACTAGAGTGATATTGGCCAAATTATAGTGTTATATTGAGTACATGAATGAAGATATAACAACAAATCCCATCATTGTATACAAGTGTAATGTACCAATAATAATGTGGAAAGAAATAAAAGGTGAATAATAATTAGTGAATGGGCTGATCAAAGATAGGGTGCTTTAAACAAAGCAAAATGAAAGTCTGCTCTCTTGAAATTGAAGAGACCAGAGATAACAGATAAATTAACAGATGTAGCAAATCATTGAGGTCATGTTCCCATAGAGAAGAATTAAGTCTCAGTGTGAGTTCAAAACAAAAGAATGTCCCCACAAAACAAAAATGTCCCCACCCCTGTTCCCATTCCTCTACTACTCTCCTCTTGATTTTCATGAGATTTTTTAACTTCCTTTCTTTTTCCTCTCTAGCTTCCACATATTAGAAAAAGTATACAGCCCTTGACCTTCTGAGTTTGGCTTATTTTGCTTAGCATAATAGTCTCTAATTCCATCCATTTTTTTTTTTTTTTTTTTTTTTTTTTTTTTTTTTTT
>NW_026001652.1:0-2359 GCF_001458135.2 Marmota marmota marmota | reverse complement strand
CTTTTTTTTTTTTTTTTTGGTACCAGAGATTGAACCTAGGGACATTTAACCACTGAGCCATATCCCCAGTTCTTTTTTTATATTTTGAGATTGGGGTCTTGCTAAGTTGCTGAGGCTGGCTTTGAGCCCGCAATCCTTCTACCTCAGCCTCCTGAGTTGCTGATATTACAGGCATTTGCCACTGTACCCTGCAAGTTTACTACCTTTTATGCCAGTTAATCACCTCATTTTCTGCTCTGCCAAGATACTCGTTATATGGGCAGGTGTATTTATTTAACACTTAGAGTAGTGCTGTGACTGAGTACTCTCACATTCATACCAGTAATAATTCTATGAGGTAGATAGTGTTTATATCTCCTTTTTATAGATGCACAAAACAAGACATACATAGGTTAAGTAATTTGCCCAAGCTCCCCTACTAGTAGGTGTTGGAGCCATATTTTCTTTTCCAGTGCTGGGGATCAAATCCAGGACCTTACACATATTAGACAAGTACTTTGCCACTGAGCTACCTTTCCGGTCCAGGAACCAGATCTGTATAAGCAGTCTCGCTTCAGAGTTTTTGCTCTTAACCACTTTGCTGTTTTTTTGTCTGTCTTCCCACATAGACCTTTGATCACCTTTATGGTGGTTCGGGCTCCTATAATCCCTAACACATACATAGTAGACAGTTAATAAGTAGTTATCAAATATGTGATAAATATGATTTATCATATTTATAAACTATATCACATAAATGCAAATTATTATAATCACCATATGAATTTTGTAAGTCAGAGAGTAGAATTTACCAAAGCTTCTCAGTTTTGCAGTTTGTTTTCTTGGCTCTCATTTTTCAGGTTGGTAGACTACTAAAATATAACTTGGTAAAATTTAAGGATTGACTACCAAAAATTGAATTAGAAACGAACTCTAGTGCCAGGAGTGGTGGCATACACTGTAATCCCAGTGACTCCTGAGGCTGAAACAGGAGATTCACAAATCTAAGCCCAGCCTGGGCAACTTAGCAAGACTCTCAAAAAATAATAATAATTCAAAATAAAAAATAAAAGGACCAGGGATGTATCTCAGTGTTTAAATAAAATACTCCTGGGTTCAATCCCCAGTGCCATAAAAAATAAAATGAAATTATATAGCAGTTTAGCATCGTAAGTAATCTTCGAATATATACTATATACCATTAGGTGTACTGAAAAGTTGCTTATTATTAAAGATTATGTTTAAGGAAAAAAAACAGATCAGAGTGAGATTTCATTCATTTCAGACAAAGAGGATGTACTACATTAAGAAAAATAAATAGGGCTGGGGTTGTGGCTCAGCAATTGAGCGCTCGCCTAACACATGCGGGGCCCTGGGTTTGATCCTCAGCACCACATAAAAATAAATAAAATAAAGGTATTGTGTTCAACTACAACTAAAAAATAAATATTTAAAAAAAGAAAATAAATAAAATTTTACTGTGGATCTGAGTATTTAGCAGGGAAACTAAATATTTTTCTCATAAGAACACATCCTTATTTTTAGAAAGTTAAAAAATTAGAATTCATATATTTTAAATTGTCTTTTAGTCAATACTGACATATCACAGAATTTAGTATAAGAATGTTTGTACTTACGTTTTTGTTTTGTTTTTTTTTTTTGTTTTTTTTTTTTTTTGGTACCAGTGATTGAACCCAGGGGTGATTAACCACTGAGCCACATCCCCAGCCCTTTTTATTTTGAGACAGGGTCTTGTTGACTTGCTTAGGACCTCACTAAATTGCTGAAGCTGGCTGTGATCTTGTGATCCTCCTGCCTTCACCTCCCGAGTCACTGGGATGTGCCAATGTGCCTGGCTTCTACTGCCTTTTTAATTTTGAGAAAGGATCTCACTAAGTTGCCCAGGCTGGCCTTGAACCTTCTCAGACTCCCTGAGTCACTGGGATTACAGGTGCATACCACTGTAGCTGGTTTATGCTTATTTTCTTCTACTTTAATTTTTTTTTACTTTTTAAAAAATATATTCTGTCTTGCCTAATTGTATATTTTTCTTACTGTGTTTGCTACTTTTGCAGAAGACTTTTCACTTCATTCTCCATATTAGAAAAGTTTGTTAATGACACATTTGCCAAATAACTATTTTCAACATCTCTGGATGGTCAAATTATTTTTTAACATCTACCATATGCAAAACAAATGGCATAAAGCAATGTGAAAGTTTAGAAGAGAGAAATAACATGTATTGGGGGGCAATCTGGAAAAACTTTATGAAGAATAGTACATTTCAGAAACACTTTGAAGGGTAGGTATTAAAATTTTAGATGGGCAGAAATGAAAGCAAACAAGTTCATTTCTAGCAAGAAAAATCAGAATGACATAA
>NW_026001651.1:0-2359 GCF_001458135.2 Marmota marmota marmota | reverse complement strand
CCCCACAGGAGTCCCGGAGGAGGTTTTGGTTCAAGAACCTACAGATGGACGGAGCTTAAAGCCCAGCATCAAAAGACGGGACTGGGGGTGCGACCCGCCAGCGCGCTCGGTGGCCAGGACGGAGGACTGCGCTCGCTCTTCTGGCTTCCTTCCCACACTCATTCTCACCACTCCCTTTCACCTTCCACTTCCAGTCCCTCCCACTCCAAGTTGGCTTTTCAGACACTGAGGTCCAGCCTCTCCTTGTGGCCTCCCCTCCCCTCTCAGTTTGGAGCCCCTCCAAGGGCTCCAGATGAATATTCAGAATTTGCAATGCTTCCTCACATCTCTTATTTATTTAGTCCAGGTGCCAGATGTCTTATCTATATTTATATAGATCTTTTATGTTTGCAGGAAAGTGGGTGGAAAAAGGATTCCAGGGGTGGGAGCCAGTGGTAGATGATCCTAGGAGACAGAGGGGCAGGATGCCTACTTTCTTGAGCAAGGTTTGTCATTTTCTAGAGATGGACTGCTATGCTTTGTACTAGTATCTTGTCTTGAGTCTTGCCCACCATCCTGCTTCTTCCTAGCAGTCTTCACCCAGAGGGCTTGGGAGAAGAATATCTTTTGCTGCAGCACTGGAAAATGACTTCATTACTCAAATGCATGAACTTTTATTTACAAAGAACATCTTGTTTTCATCCTAAAGAGGTGCTTTGTAAGGGACCCGGAACAAGGCTTGTAGTGTATGAGCTTGTCAAATATACTGCCCACAAACCCGACCTCTTCCTCTTGGCCTGTAATCTCATGCCTACTACATCTGTCTGCGTCATGTAACCTTTCCAAGACTTTGGTAGAAGCTGGGCTATAATTATTCCAGGGTGCCCCTGTGGGTGGGTCAATGGCCTGCAGTTGATAGGTGTCTTTGTTTACATTGCCTTCAAGACGAAGCTTTAAATATTCCCACAAGACTCAAAAGTGGCTTAAAAATTCCAGATGAGACAACCATAAAATAACATCCAGGTAAGATTCTAGGGATCTGAAATCACAGATAGTCATGCAATAAAGCATCTTTATGAAACCTAATCATTAGCTTCATTTCATAGAGCAAGGTATTTTGTCTAAGGATAAACAGAACAATCATGTATTCTGTACTTAACATATGCCGGATATTTGGTATATGTGATTTGTAGACTTCATAGCATTCTTGCAAAGAGGTCTATTATTTCCTATTATTTCCTTTTTATAGAAGAAAAAAGAGAGGTTCAGAGAGACCAAGACATTTTCCCTAGGCCACCCAGCTGCTAGAAAGCTGAGTTGAAATTTGAATCAGGGCCTCCTGGTCTAAAGCTCCCCTTTATGTCTATATTACACTGAAACTCACAAAAAAATGAAAAGTTAAAGAGGCAAGAGAATTAAATTCTCCCACTTTTTGAGTGACTCTTCCATGCCAAAATTCATATAAATTATCTCCTTTAATTTTATCTTAATAATAATCCCAAGAAGCAGGTCTTGTTATTTGGCAGTGGGTAAATGGTACTATGGTCTAGGTTAAGTCTCATGGTAATGAATCTGAGACATAAAATATCAACTTCCCTGTTCCTAAAAACTGTTCAAGCTTTTTCAGGATTCAGAAACAGAACTGTAGGACTTGATCTAAGCTGTCCTTGAGAGGCAAGTGGAACCAAAACTCTCTAAGGAGTATTGCTAAGGAATGAGAACAGGTCCAGTGGACTTAGATTAGAAGTGAGGAGTGCTGTCAACAGTTGTGAGATGAACAGGAGTTATGCACAAATTCACCTGGACCTGTGGAGGGGGTATGGACTCTCCCAGCAAGACTCCCATTACAACCACTTAGTCCTTTATATCCCTTTACCCTGGCTGCTTAAGTTCCTTCACCACCAACTGATCTGGGAGATACATTTAACTGTGTGTCCTCTTTTCTTGTCGGCCCACATTCCTTAAAGCTTATTGGTGTGATATTGCAGATAGGTGCCCTGTACACATGGGGCAGGAAGCCTTGCTTGTTAACAGTAAGGTCCCTGATTTTAAATTATAAAATGTACAATACAAAAGAGCCAAAGCCAGACAAAACAAAATGAGTTCTCATAGATTCCAGAGTTTTTGTAATGTTTTCATTTGAAAATATAAAAATAGTAATGAAAGGAACCATTACACTAAATTGTGGTCATCTTCCACATAAACAGCTTAACCTACTAAATTAAGTGAAAGTGCTTAAAAATATATACTTGGTTTGGTTGGTTATTTGAGAGATTTATATTGGGTGACAAGATGACCAGACTCTGAGGAGAAATAATAATTCTCAATTATCCTGTTCTATCTTCCTTTAAAAAATTAAATAATTATATATATATATATA
>NW_026001650.1:0-2359 GCF_001458135.2 Marmota marmota marmota | reverse complement strand
GATTGAGGTGGGCGGCTGGTAGAAGTCTAAATCTTCATCGCTAATCTTATCCTAGCTAGGTTGAATCTTTTTTTTTTTTTTTGTAGTTGTGGGATGAAAAGAATGCCTTTATTTATTTTCATATGGTGTTAAGGATCAAACCCAGTACCTCACATGTGCTAGTCACCAAGCTGTAGCCCCAGGCCCTGAACAATTTTTTCATATATTTGTTGACCATTCATACTTATTCTTCTGTGAAGTGCCTATTCAGTTCCTTTGCCTATCTATTGATTGGGTTTTTTTGTTTTGTTTTGTTTTGTTTTTGATGTTGAGTTTTTGAGTTCTTTGTATATCCTGAAGTTTACTGCTCTTTTTGAGTTGCAGGTGGTAAAAGTTTTCTCCCATTCTATAAGCTCTCTGTTCATGTTCTTGAGTGTTTCCTTTACTGTGAAGGAAAGTTTGATATCATTTACTGATTCCTGATTTTACTTCTTGTGCTTTAGAAGTCTTACAGTTCCTGAGCTGCCATGATGAAGAGTTTGGCCTACTTTTTCTTCTAGTAAGCTCAGTGTTTCTGGTCTAATGTCTAGATCCTTGTTCTTATTATCTCTAACTTAAAATATATACTTATACCCTTCATATTTTTCATTATTTCCACTGTGACCACACTCCCATTGATACGTATGTCAGTTTCTAAATTAAATCCCTTTTGACCCAGTCCTCTCCACAGTCTGTCACTCCTATGCTCAAAACCATTCAGTAATTCCTAATCTTATCCATAAAATGAAGTACTTACAGTGGCACACAGTATTCTCTATGATCTGTTTACATGATACATCTATGACTTATTATCTCCTGTTCAGTCACTTTGCCTGGCCAGTATAACCTCCTAAATTTTTTAATAAATGTCAGGTATACTCTCATCTTAGGCTTTTTGTACAGACTACTATCCAACTGTAAGATTACTCCACCATAGAGACACATGGCAACCTCTCATCTATCATTTTAATTTTTGCTTAGAAGAATTCCTCAATATACCTACTAAAGCACCATTTTTTAAAATATTACAATGCACTTCCTTGAATCCTCTAGGGCTACCCAATCTCCCATCAGTGTATATTCCATTATGCCATGTGAGCTATTACCTATTGACATGCATATTTATCCTGTTTAATGATTATTAGCTGACTTTTCTCACTCAAGCTAAGTTCTATAAAGCAGGGCTTTATATTACATTTGTTTATTAACTTCTTCTTAGTCTCTAGAATATTTCTAGTCACTCAGTAGGGACTGAAATATTTGTGGCATTATCATTAATTTACTAAATCATTAATCATTGTGTAGGTTTCATCACAGCAGAAAAAAAAAACTAGCTACAATAAATTATGCCAATATAAGCATATAGAGA
Source organism: Marmota marmota marmota (assembly GCF_001458135.2). Classification (NCBI taxonomy): domain Eukaryota; kingdom Metazoa; phylum Chordata; class Mammalia; order Rodentia; family Sciuridae; genus Marmota; species Marmota marmota. The sequence continues at coordinate 972 of NW_026001650.1, read as the reverse complement.
TAAGAATGTTATATTAAGCCAATTATAAGTTGTCCCATGTGACCAGAACGTCAGGATGTGAGACTAGAAAATTAGAAGAATCAGACCTTAAATTATCATTTGAAGTACCCTAAGGAATTTAAAATCTATCCCAAAAAGAAAATGAAGAGAAAAAGTAGTTAACTAGATGACATAGTAATTGTTTCCTGGGATTTTACATAGCCTCAATTTACCCCCAAACCCACTGATTCATTCAACACAGACATCCAACAACAAGGTATTTGTTTTAAATTCCCTGAACAGTTGACACTCAAGGTCAGACTGGTTTATTCCATTACTTGCATGACTGGCTCATATCTAGTTAGAGTTTGAAGGTGTAGACAGGGCTCAATTTTGAATTTATTGATACATTCAAATGTATAATAAATATGATATGTGAAATTTGTTAGATAAATTATTCCACAAGGTGTTGTTAGGACATCCAGTTGGAAACACCTAGTAAACAAAGAGGCATAAAAAAACTAGAAGAATAAGCTTGTGGTTCTTTTCAATTCTACAGACAAAAAAAAAAAAAAGACAGTTTTAAGGTATAGTGGGGAGGCATGAAAGAACAGAATAATTCCAAAATTTAAGGAAAGGATTGAGGTTGGGGTGGGGAACAGAAGGACATGAAAAAGGTGAAATCAAGAGATTAGAGAAAACCAAGAACAATGAGATTCTGGAAATAGGCATGGTAGTGTACACCTGTAATCCCAGTGACTTGGGAGGCTGAAGAAGGAGGATTACAAATTCAAAACCAGCCTCAGCAATTTAGCAAGCTCCTAAGCAACTGAGATCCTGCCTCAAAATTAAAACAGGGGATGAAGCTCAGTGGTAAAACACCCCTGGATTCAATCCCTGGTATCAAAAAAAAAAAGAGAGAGAAAAGAGAGAGAGAGAGAGAGAGAGAGAGAGAGAGAGAGAAGGAGAGGAAGGAGGGAGGGAGGGAGAAAG
>NW_026001649.1:0-2360 GCF_001458135.2 Marmota marmota marmota | reverse complement strand
AGAAACTAATTCAAAAACCAGAAATAAATGAGAATGACAGGGAGTAGAAATGATTTCTCAATTGTAATATTGAAGGTAAAATGAACTAAACTCATCAATCAAGACACATACTGGCAGATTAGAGTAAAAAACCCATCAAGATGCTCTCTCCAAGGGACTCCCCTCTTAGGCAAAAATGTCCAAAGGGTGAATGTAAAAGGACAGGGAAAAACACATCATTCACGTGAATCTCCTAAAAAAGCAGGAATTTCTATCCTAAATCAGCTAAAAAGGACTTCATGGCCAAATTAATCAGAAGGAGCAAATTTTATTTTGTACTTTTTAAGGGGATTATACATCACCAAGATATAGTAATTATAAAGTTTTGTGCCCCAAACAATGGAGAATCTATATGCAATAATAATAATAATAATAATAATAATAATAATAACACCTTCTCAATTTCAAAAACTAAAGAAAACAAAACACAGAATACTTGACATAACATGACTCTCCCCTCAAAGGATATATTCTTCAAATAATAATTAAATAAAGAAGCCAAAGAACTAAAAGATAAAATTAATCATTGACTTAACAGACATATTGAATATTTCCTCCATCAATGACTAAATTTATTTTCTTCTCAAAAGCACACATGTTCTTCTCTAAAACAATGTCTTAAGCCACAAAGCAACTCTTACCAAAAACAAAACAAACAAACAAAAATAGAGATAATATCTGTATTCTATCAGAACATAATTGAATGGAATTAGAAATCAACAATGAAATAAAAGATACAATCTACTCTAATACCTGGAGACTAAATAATATGCTATTGAATGACAAAAATGATATCAGAGGAAATAAACAATGAAATAAATAAAAAGTAAGGCAAATGAGAATAGGGATACAATTTGTGAAAATCTCTGGGAAGCTATGATGGCAGTTCTAAGAGGAAAGTTTATTGCATTAATCTAATTCATTAAAATAGCAAGCCACCAAATAAATCATCTAACATTACATCTCAAGCCCTTAATAAGTACAAAATAAGAATAGGAAGGACAAGTGAACATCACAAGCAATAGAGCACAGGAAATAAATTAAATCAGTGCTGAAAAGAAATTAAAAAGGAAAAAAATTCACAAAAATCTACAAAACAAGAAATTGGTTCTTTGAAAAATTGAAGAAAGTTATAAAACCATAGCCATGCTAATGAAGAGGAAGAGAAAGAAAACTCAATTATTAAAAATTGTTATATAATAGCAAAAATCACAATGGAATTTAGTGAAATACAGATGACAATAAAAAATTTCAAAATGTATACTCTAATGAAATAGAAAATCTTGAAGTTATCAAGAAACTTCTAGAGACATATAAATGACCCAAATTGAATCAGGAGTACAGAGAAAATTTAAATAGACCAACTTAGGTTAACAAAAAAAATCCTACTAACAAAGAAAATCCCAGTACAAGTTGTTCTCACCCAAGCTCAATCAGATTTTCAAAGAATAACTTAAAGAAATACTACTGAAATCATTACATGTAATATAAAAGGAGGAAATGCTGACAAACTCATCTGTGAAGGTAGTATTATCCTGATAACAAAACCAAAGAAATATCAAGAAAAAATTACTTCAGAGCAATATTCCTGATGAACAGATACAAAATTTCTCAATGAAATACTGGCAAAATGTGTACAAAAAATATTTAAAAGATAGTGTACCATGATCAAGTTAGGTTAATCCCAGGGATTCAAGAGTGGTTTAACTTATGGAAATCAACTACATTCATCAAATCAATAGACAAGCATCTCTTGATTAGCTCAATAGATGCAGGAAAAGCATTTCATAAAATTCAGTATGAATTTATGCTCAAAACACTCCAAAAAGGGATTCTAGGAACATACCTCAACATTTTAAAAGCTATTTATGTTAATCCCAATGCCAACATCATTCTAAATAAAGAAAAATAGAAAGCATCTCCTCTATAAACTGGAACAAGACAAGGATGCCCTCTTTCACTAGTTGTATTCTACATAGTCCTTGAAACTTTAGCCAGAGCAATTAGGCAAATAAAAGAGATTTAAAGGGATGCAAATAGGAAAAGAAGCATTCAAAATATCCCTATTTGCTGATGACATGATCTTGTATTTAAAAGATCAAAAACAAAACAAAACAAAAAAAACTCCACCAGAATACTTCTAGACCTCATAAATGAATTCAGCAAAGTAGTATGATATAAAATTAACACCCATATATCAATTGTGTTTCTATACATAAATGATAAATCAACTGAAAGAGAAATTAGAAAAAAAATTCCCATTCACAATGGCCCCCCCCAAAACAAAATACTTGGAAAAAATCTAACAAAAGAAGTTAAAG
>NW_026001648.1:0-2360 GCF_001458135.2 Marmota marmota marmota | reverse complement strand
ATTGGTCCACCCGCCTGTTTTGGTACCAGTACCATGTACACAGCATTCTTGTTTGTTTGTTTGTTTGTTTGTTTTTGATCAACAGTTAATTACTACAATTGCCATATAAATTTTCTAATGCTCCAGAGATTAATGAAAAGACAGAAATGTTTTCTCAACCATGGTTATACTACTCAGTTGCCTTACTATTTCTTCTATTACTATTTGGAAAATGTGTTAAGGTTTCATGTAAGGTAATGAGGAAAAAATTCAGGAGATTCATACTCTTGCCTTCGTAGGGCACACTTTTTCTATTTAAGTAAGCTAATCATAATTTGTAGTTGTTAAACTAGGCTTAAGCATAGTTCTACTTTCAGATTCTTACTATTTCCATGTGAAATCAGTTCATAACATATTCCTTCGAAAAAGAAAGCCAGGAGTGACATCACCAAAAGAATGGCAGAGTGGGCTAGTCTAGGGCTATATAGATTCCCCAAAGCAACTAATAAGTTGGCCAAAAGTATCAGGATCAACTTTAACAAATTCTGGAATCTAATAAAAAATGTACAACAACCAGAGAAATACTCGATGTATATGTTAATCAAATAGTTGATTAACATAGGAGTTAATGCTTTGTGTGAAATTTTAAATTACCTGTCTACCCATCCCATATATCTCAGATTGGAAACAGCCATAAGGATGGCAGCCTATACTCCAAATAAGGATTGTAAGTTCCAAAGGTGGCAATGTCAACCTTATTATCAAAGATTTATGTCTGTGTCTTCACCTGTCTGGCAACTGTCTCAAAGAGAGATGCAAAGAATTCCCTTTGTTTGACGCAACTGGGAGCACTCCCAGGGATGGGCCACTTGCTGAAAGCAGTTGAAGGCAAAAGTATTAGCTGCAGCCACCTGGGGCAACAGAGAGAGCTTCAAACAAAGACATAATCAAAGTGACTAAAGGAGGTATGTGGGGTTATAAGGATTTTTAAAGCTCCTGTTATGGTTTATTTATTATATTACCCACCAACACCAAAAGCTTATGTGTTAATGCAAGAATGCTCAGAGATAAAATTATTAGATTCTGGGAGCTATGAGCTAATCAGTGGATTAATCATCTCAATGGATTACTGAGTGCTAACAGTAGGCAGGTGGGGGGTGTATGGCTAAAGGAAGTAAATCACTGGGGACTTGCCTTTGGGATTTATATACTGTCCCTGGCACCTCACTTTCTCTCTCTCCTTCCTGGTTGTCATGGGTTGAGCAACCTTCCTCCAACATGTTCTTCTGCCATGATGTTTGACCTCTTCTTGGGCCCAGAGCAATGGAGCTAACCAAACAAGGACTAAACCTTTGAAACTGTGAGCCCAAAATAAACTTTTCCTCCTTTAAGTTATTCTTGACAGGTATTTTGGTCACAGCAACAAAAAAAAAGCTGATTAACATAGCTTCCATATATACAGGGGAATTAAGACAGCCACATGCATGACCAAGGCAGGATCTACTCAAAAAAAGACCTAATAAGGACCTAAGCTTTCCCTTCTATATAGCCCTTAGGCTTTATGAGATGCGGAACCATCCTCAAAAATTAAGAAATTATTTTTATTTTCTTCCTTTTTCTTTTTTTGGTTTCAGAAATTTTAGTTAACTGTCAAAGCAAGTGACCACCAAACAGAACACGGACTTTAACAATAACACACAATAGAGAACTTGGACCTTATCATCATAATTTAGAGAAGTCACTAAACAAACAACAAACACAGGGGGAGAGAAGGATCTGATATGGAGAATTTCCATACTATAACATTCAAAATGCCCAGATTCCAGGGCTGGGTACGTATAGATCAGTAGTAGACCACTTGCCGAGCATGTGTGAAGCCCGGAATTCTATCTACTACACTGAGGGGGGGTGGGGGGGGGGGCAGAAGGGGGGAGTCTAGTTCCCAACAAAATAATATAGGACATGCAAGGAAACAAGAAAGTATGGCCCATCTACCGGGAAAACTTAAACTTACAAGACTCAGAATTAAATCAACTATCTTAAATAGCTTCAAGACTAAAGGAAATCATGAACAAAGTAGAATGATGATGGACTGCAAACAAATTAGACTACAAAGTAACTACTAGTAGGTTACTATAATAATCTAACTAATAATAATGTAATAAAAGTCTGTAAAAAACTGAGGATGGCGAAGAAAATCAGACAATAAAACAGATTATTTAGAGATGATTTAAGCTTGAAAATGGGACATCTAGTTCATCTAATTCATCAATTCCACCTGCCACTATAACTCTTTCCAAACACAGATATCCCAGGGGAGGGGAGGGGAGGGGAGGGGAGGGGAGGAGAGGAGAGGAGAGGAGAGGAGAGGAGAGGAAAGG
>NW_026001647.1:0-2360 GCF_001458135.2 Marmota marmota marmota | reverse complement strand
TGCAAATCAAAACTAAAATGAGATTTCATCTCACACCAGCCAGAAAGGCAGCCATCAAGATTACAAATAATAAATGCTGGAGAGGATGTGGAGAAAAGAAACATTCAACACTGTTGGTGGGATTAAAAAAATCAAAGTGGAGGCTGGGGATATAGCTCAGTTGGTAGAGTGCTTGCCTTGCATGCACAAGGCCTGGGTTTAATCCCCAGCACCACCCTCCCCCCCCCCAAAAAAAAAGAAAAATCAAAGTGGTGCTAGGGCTGTAGCTCAGTGGTTGAGTGCTGCCCGGCATGCATGAGGTCCTGGGTTCAATCTCCAGCACCAGTAAAAAATATAAATGAATGAAAATAAAAATAAATTTTAAAAAATCAAAGTGGATAATGATTTCTCCCCAATCTATATGCTCTTATTCCTTGTCCCCAGGATAGGACCCCCCCACCCCCACCCCTGCACTGTTGAACGGACCTAATGTGAATTTTGAGTGGAAAGGACTTTAGAACCCAATGAATCCAGATTTGAACCCTGGCTCTGCCCCCTCAAGATTGGGAAAGTCGTATGAAGATGTGAATTTGGTGTCAATATACCTTATATATAATCAGAGATATGATAAATAATAGTGTATTAAGAATTGTAATACAAAAATTAATTAATTAATTAATTAAAATTTAAAAAAAAGATTGGGAAACTCATTTTGTGTCTGTGAACTCAGTTTTCTCCTGTGTGAAATAGGAATTAATGATCCCAGTGTCTCAGGTATACAGTAAGAACTAAATTCCTTTTAATTCAACAAATTATTTATGGCTATTAATTACACATCAAGTCCTCCTCTTATAAACCAGGCCTTCTTCTAGATGCTGAGGATATAGCAAAAATAAAACAAGGTCCTTAGCCAGGTGTGGTGTCCCATGCCTGTAATACCAACAAGTTGAGAGGCTGAGGCAGGAGGATCACAAGTTCAAGTCCAGCCTTAGTAACTTACCAAGACTCAAAATAACAAATTAAAAAAAAAAAAAAAAAAAACTGGGATGTGGCTCAGTGGTTAAGTGCCCCTGGACCAAATAAATGAACAAATTAATAAATACATGGTCCTTGCTCACATGGAGTTTGCCTTCATTCTAATTACAGCCAACTCTAACATAGCACTGACTGTGTATCAGGCACTGTTCTAAGCTCTTTTCCTGTATAATACAATCCTTGTAACAACATTAGGAAGCTGGTGTACAGATGAGGACAATGAGGACAGAGAAGGTAAGCCTTTCATTCTCGGGGTCCTGCCAAGGTCACACAGCTAGAAAAGGCAAGAGCTAAAAGACTACCAGAGTCTGGCTCCATCTGCCAATTAGGAAAAGTGAGGTCTAAACTGAAGGCATCCTGGACCTGTACATGACCATCAGTTACAGACAGCACTTCAGTTGCCTGGTGGCAGTTTGTGGTGCTCTGACCCCTGCTGCTCAGGCCTCCAATTGTACTAGTTGGACATACTTTGACTACATAATCATCGGTTGTTTTTGTGAATACCCAAATTTAATTGGATATCCTGGTTGGGGGCTTGTTTGTTTTTCACAGTACTAGGGATGAACCCAGGGCCTTAACACATTCTAACAAGCACTCTACCACTGAGCTACACCCCCAGCTCTTTTTATTTTGAGACAGAGTCTTGCTGAGTTGCTCCTGTTGGCCTCAAACTTTTAATCCTGCCTCAGCTTCCCAAGGAGCTGGGATACAGGAGTGCACCATCACACCCAGCTGGTCCTGTGTTTTGTTTAGTCTGGTAATCCTACTCAGGGCTTCAAGGAGATTGCACACACGTGCCAAATGTCCATCTTGCAGCCAGCCTTATTTAAGTGATACTTACAGAGGAGGAGACATGGAGACCCAGAGAATGAGGGCAGCGGGCTGGTGAGGGAGGCCAGCTGAATGGGCAGCAGTAGAGGAGGCTTTGGGGAAAGCTGGAGTGGACCTGCCTTCACTCCTAGGGCCCTGACCCTCTTCCTTCCCCCTCTCATAGAAATCTCTCTGTCAAACACTTCATCTCACTTAGGGACTGAGTAGTTGATTGTGCTTTCAACTTTATGAATTTCACATTTCACCTCCTAAGTCCCCTCTCCCCAAGGATGTTGGAGAGAAAGTGGGTCATAGAGGAGCCCATATACTAGAGGGCTATATCTGAGGCACCTGGGCAAGTCAGCAGAAAGCTACAAAGAGAAAGCCATAGCCTTCAAAGTGCTGCCACTGCTTTAGCTCAGCTCGGCTGAGATCACACGACCCAGATCTCTAGGCTTCAGCCACACTGACTTTCCTTTTATTCTCCAGCCACAGGCCCTTTTTTTTTTTTTTTTTAATTTTTTATTATGGGTTGT